>NW_016208177.1:0-2022 GCF_001687245.7 Rhagoletis zephyria
TAATGTTCGGCTCCGCCCGAACTTAGACTTTCTTACTTGTTTATTCTACTTTGCATTTTTTATTTGGTTTTTACTTTTTAATTTTTTATCTGATTTATATTTTATTTTACTTCATTTAATTTTCTTGTGTTTTATTTTATTCCAACTATAATAATTCCAACTTTGGATGAAAACCTAGATCCATCTATTAAAACCTCCCAAACCTTTTTGTATACGCAGATAAAATTTTTGTATGGCCATATTAAGTTTTTGCTGTTTTTAGAAGAAGTTAAAATAGGGTTAAAGTTCATGTCGGAGCGAAATAGGTATGTAGTTTGCGTGCATCTACATTGGAAAAATTTCACAAGGAGCAAATTTTTAGATCGTTTTAACCCAATAGCTTTCTCATGTAAGGGTCGTTTCGACCCCTTTTTTGAAAAGTTGGAATAAAATGGCAATTGAGAGGTCGCTGGTAGGTTAAAAGGTATTAGAAAATGATTCGCCAGAAAATTTCACTGGCGACATCCTCAGACAATATCTTGATAGCAATAACGGAAAAATACACAGAAAATTTCAAATAAGTATGTTGCCTTGAAACAAGTGCAAAACAACTAACATTAGAAAAAAAATGATAACTGAATGAATAAAAAACATTCAAATAAAAATTATACTGTCTTTGGGACTTTAACCCACGACCTCGCGGCTGGTTAATCAGCATTACTGCCGTCTGTCAGGGTAAAATTTTGATCAATGTCGCCGTCTGTCAAAAAGCTATACTCTGTACCTATGGCATAATAATCCCGGGGGGGTTCATCTCGATAGCTGGAAACCCTCTCTAAGTTCCTTATAGAACTATTAAACACTTAAGCCGACAGGTTGTCACCCCTTTGGGGTTGGTTTCCCTCTATTAAAATCTTGTTTGAAAAAGCGCAAATTAAAAAAAAAAAACTACATACCTACCATGTACTATGTATGTATATTCCTTCCCACTCATATGAGTCTACAACATATTTTTTACGCAACTTTCCGAGTATAAAATAAGTGCGTAAATAAATAAGATTTACCCCATTTTGAACTTGTTTATATCATTTTTAATTTTTTTATAGATTTTTTTTTTTTTTTAATTAAAAAAAATATAAAGATTAGTGTTGCACCGCATGGGAACATAAAATATGCACACATGCACACTAGTGTGGTGTGTAAATTGAGGCAAGCAGGCGCCTAGAGGTAAGCACAAAGTAGGCAGGAAGTAGGGCAGGCAGACGTGCAAGACCAGTTACTTGGTTGATAAAGTGCGATGAGGAAGGCAGAGCTGCAGTTGAAATGGTGGGCATGGTTTGGCGGGGCGTACAATGAAATTGGAACTGAAGCTGCAGCGTAATGATACACCGGCCATGAACGCAACTGACACACACACACACACACACACCGACTGGATGGGCTGAGTGCTGAATAGCTGTGCCTTTTGATTGCCTGGTTGCACGGCTGCCCGACTGTTGCTTGACTGCATGGGGTTCTGAGACTGCCTAGACGACAGACGATAAAGCGGGTAGTCATAAAGTGCTGTGAGTGGAACCAATGTGAAATTGGTGCANGCAGAAAACATATACAAGATATGTACACATGTTTGTATGTACATATGTACATGCTATACATATGTATCTACATATATGTATTTACTAATTGTGCATATAGAAGCATGTAGATGGGTAGAACACAACTCGCTGTGTGGAACATTCATAAATAATAAAGTCTGGTAAAGTTAGCGGCCGGCCGCAGGAGGTGCGTACGATCATAAATTCTACTGCGAAATTTATGAAAGCGTTGCAAGCAGGCGAAATAAATGGGAATGGGAATAAGAGGCGTTGGAAGTAGGGTTGTCTGACGGCCATGCTCTTCGCAAGATTGCCACCACCACAGCAAAAGTCAGTCATCTCCAATTAAGCAATATATTTTTTTTTTTGTTTTTGATTTTAAAATTTCATTCGTAAGCAGCAAGATAAGCTAAACTAAAATCGCTAAGAAAATGGGTATGTAGCCGCC
>NW_016208178.1:0-2022 GCF_001687245.7 Rhagoletis zephyria
AATCTATAATATTAGTATAATAAAAAATACAAAAAATGTTTTTTTTTTACTATATCCGTTTAACTGTGCATGTTTTTTTTTCGAAGAACACTATTTTTGACCAATTATTTTAAGGTCAAGGAGTAATTGTCGCTCAATGGCAATATTTTTCGCGAGAGGCAATTACTTTAGCTTTCAATGCCATTTTGTTTCATATCAAAATATTGTCGAAAGCGCTACGAATGTAATTGTGAATTTTTCTAATTACTACGGTGTATTTTTTTCAAAAACATGATCTATAAAAATATAATTCATTTATAAACAATATATAATATAATAAAATAAAATGTCTATCATACTTGGGCTTAGAAAATTGTTGATTCGTATTTCCGAGCTCACGATCTGCCACTGCGCATGTACGTACTTGAGCTGACCGGTGCTCTTTGGGTGGTCTACCATACAACTAAAGTTGTCTAATGGTACGAACTGGGATGTAGCAGTAAAACCTAAAGTACAATAGTGCAGGGGCAGTGGCAGTTTTTCGAAATCAGCTGTTTTAGAAAGTGCGCCAATGAAGCGACACACTATACAGAAGTGATAGTACTGCTCAGCTTAGCCCAAATTATAAATTTACTGCCACTGCCTGCTGGATTTAGTACACATGTATCTGAAACCCAGCCATCGTCTGTCAGTGACCACACACCACAAAAATAATAGGTTCTCTCCCAACGCGGGATCCCACTGGATTCAAAAACAGCCCTCAAATCATTCTCAGACTCAAAAAATTGGTATATAGCGAAAATTGGAAAGTATCGTAAGTGTCTCTTTCTTCCTGTGCGAAACAGCCCTTTCTCTTTTTGTGTTCGATTCTAAATTAAAGGTAAAGGGTGAGAAAATGTTGTGTTCGTTTCTTAAAATGTCACACTCTTGTAAGGCAAAACATGCACATTCTATGCTTTTTGAAGCTTTGTCAGGGGAGATGCTTGCCCTGAAAATCAGATGGTTATTTAAAACGATAATATGANCATGCACATTCTATGCTTTTTGAAGCTTTGTCAGGGGAGATGCTTGCCCTGAAAATCAGATGGTTATTTAAAACGATAATATGACGAAATGTGTGAGCTAGACAAGGACAAGAAGGCAAAAAACATGCCCTTTTAAAGGGTTGAGTGTAACATCAAACACATATTGCACCGAGGAAGTGAAAAATTTTTTTGGAAGAAACGAAATCACTATTAATCTTTCATTCACCAACCACCAGTGTTAGGAGGTCGCTCCGATCGGAGTTTATTTACTCTTTAAATCGACTCCCTTCTTCCGCTCTTCCTAAGACCTGCTCCGTTTACACTCGCGATAAAAATTTAAAGGTAAGTAAAAACTTGCTTATAAAAGAAAACTCAAATATTGAATTAAGTCAGTACGGTAATTTCATTACTTTTCTTAGAAAAGTGTAGAAATTTTGCTGCAATAAAAAAATTTCGGACGAGAAACCTATAAAAAATATATGTACAAAGGGGCTTCAAGTAGAAAAAATCCAAAGCGTTATGCTTGTGGATATCGTTTTAAAAAAGTTCTGATACATATACATATTTTACTTTTATATAAGATATAAGGCCAAAAAAGGAAAAATATTTTTTAGGGTAATTTTAAAGGTCAAGATAATTTCGAAATCCAAACGGGACTATTTTTCATATTTCTTTTTAAATCCAACGGGACTACTGTTCCTAAATTATCTGTTCTCTTCTTGAGATATTAGATTTCCCCAAAAAAAAATCATTTTACAATCTGCGTGACGGTGGCAACTATAGTAGCGATCCCCGTCAATTTATCGCGTGAGAACTCGATGTTACATAAAATTAATTTAATTAAACTGCTTATCTCTGGCAAAAAAAATCATGGTAGGAAGGGTGTAACGCCAGTTGAGATTAATTACAGCTTAATGAATGGTCAGTCAAGAAATGGAATAATGCCCTTAGATACTTACATACATGTAGGTATAATTCCCGCTGAACACGGTTAGTGGTGAGAATTACACTTTATTTT
>NW_016208179.1:0-2022 GCF_001687245.7 Rhagoletis zephyria
CTTTGGTTGCTTTGCGGGCAGACCCACTTCGTTAGAGTTATGGAACCCACCCACTGGGGGAGTTCCGCACGTTGGGGTTGCCACAGGGGAGCGAGAGAGTTTTGAGCTCCTCTTAAAGGGATCTAAGTCGCCTTCTCTACAGATTTCCAAAACTCGAGTTGTTTGGTGTAGCGTTTTTGTTGCTTGTGGTTTTTTTTTTATCCATTTTGATTGTTGGGTCCCCACTCAGGGCCGTTATCTCTATTCGTATGCGTAGTTACCTATTTGATCCCATGGTTGTCTATGTAAACAGTGAGGCCATGGCGAGGGTTGAGACAAGCCCTTATGGGGTCTTGAATCAGAGCCAGATCGGTATTAGTCAGGATCGCTTCAACTGAGCCTACACAGCCGACTGAACGGTGACGAATAGAGAGCGTTTCCTGAGTCTTGCCAGANATACTAGTATCACCAGCTCATAGCAGACTTATCCTAAACGGGTTTCCAGTATGCCAGGTGTTAAAGCCTTACTGGACTCGGCTTTAACTTGGAGTAGTTTTGGAGGTACATAACGAGTACAGAGTTTAGTACTCCTCTCAGCACGTGAATGATTCCATTTAGATCCGTAAGTTGGCCATCGCCAAGACTTCCCTCTGCGCAACGTTCGAGAATGCTGCCTGATTTTAGGCGGTTGGAATGTTTGCATTTCCAATCCGTTTTACTCGTGTTGAAAACATTCAGGTGTGAAAGTGAAGGTGTGTAGGTATTCAACTGGATGCTGCCGTCTGCAAATTCTAAAATTAGGTAATAATTCGGAAAATTCGAACCTTAACAAATTCCACAAAAGATAGAATATGCCTTGGTAAATATATAAAACAAGATACTTTATACGAATGAGCTTGTTGGACTCGACTTGAAATCGAAAAAAAGATCGAGTTTTCAGGCTAATTGCAAAACTTCGGTCAGCTAAAACTGCGTACAGCTTTTTTAATTCTAAACTCCTAAGTGTTCCCAAGAAGACCCGAAATTCAAAAATATTAGGGCTCTAATTGAAATTTCTAACAAAATCAAATTATGTTGAGGTGGCTTGCCAAGGCGTGTAGCACTCTAGTCACAAAATCCAAGCAATATTTGAAAGTTTTGAAGAAAATCTACTAGAAGCCAGATTAATTAGATAAATTTAACTACTTATGTTGGATAGATATTAGCATTTTAGCAGTAACCATATATCAATACTTCCAAACAAACAAGGAAACTATACACAAATTTAAAATCGGACGGACGAGCTATTCCAGGAGGGAACATTCAAATGGAAACCACGAATCGTTATCATCGAACACTACGTGGGCCCCAATTTGGGCACCATTTTTATTTATTTTATGAACCCCAAGGCTCACACCTCAACTGTCATCCTAACGAACAGCAGCCGACGATTCTGTACGGCTAGGCAGTGTGCCCTGGCTTGTCCCGGAGCTACAGCTTCGTGGGTTCCTGCAAAGCCACTGCGACAAGAATCGTCTCGAACGCCATGAACGAGGGTTAGGCCACAAATAAATTATTATTTGCACACTGAAGAAGAAAAAAAAAAAACACATCATTGTTTGAGTTTGAAAAAAGAGTAAATGCATATGTTTAATCGAAATTTCTAACAAATTTACTACTTTCAATTGCAAAAACTATATTAGAGCCATATGTAAAGGTTTGAATTATCTTTCGAAACTTGTTAAAAACTTAAATCTTCTTTTGAATAGCTATTTACCACTTTTAATTAGAATATGTTAGATGTAAGTTGATTGAATTATAAATAAAGCTGTTTGTAAAATTATGGATTTCTAATTAATATATTTTTGTCCGAAAACTAAGTGGCAGTGGTAGGTTGGCAGATAAAAGGGGCTTAATAACATCTTTAAAGCCAATGGAAGGGAGGGATGAGAGTAGCCCAAGCAGATGCGGCGCTGCTGATCATTTTGGTATGGAAAGATGTAGGATTGTGTATGGTCCATGATGACGCAAATGTTGATAGGTTTCCAAGTGGTTTTATTTTTA
>NW_016208180.1:0-2022 GCF_001687245.7 Rhagoletis zephyria
TCTTAGCCAGCATCTGATATTTGCCCCTAAAGCCTAGCAAGCTGACATTGCCTATTAGTAAGTGACTGCTCAATGCCAGTAGTTGTTGCAGCTGCAGCTTATTTTCACATTGGGTGCAAGCCTACTACGACTTCACCTATGTTCAAATTTAGACCAGAGAAGGCGTTGTTGCATGTTGGGTTGCTAAGAACTTGCCTGCCTAGTTTGATACTTGATTGCGTAGCCGAGTCACCAAAATCGATTTGCATAAATATTGGCATGCCTGACAAACATGTAAATATGTATGTATGTACATACACGTGAAAGCAAAAGCAGCATGTTTAAATACGTAGCACACTATGCACAAAGACAGCGGTGGGCGTGCAGATAGTCATTCAGTGTATAAGCACCATTAATTTTTAAATAAAAAAACTTACTTTCGATCTAATCAAATTATTAACACAAGCTTTGTAATTGCATTGCTTAGCAATTGATTGAAGACTTTAATTTTCCGATAATTCAACAATTAAAAGCAACGAAAGTGGCATGTTCATAGAGTGCAAGGGAAAAGAAACTCGGAGAACCTGGTGGTCTAAAGAGAAAGTAGTTCTCTTCAAGGAGTACAGTGCAAGTTTTAACTAAATATACAGAAGAAGTACTATCTACAGAAAAATTTTAAAGTTATCAAAGCAGTTAAGTCTTATACCTANCCAAAACCTTTAGATTTTTTTTTTTAACTTATAATAATATAAATTAAAATTCCTTATGTGAATATAGAGCCGCGAAAAGTTAATATTGGTATACATACATATAATAAAATTGTAACAGGCTATTGTCCGTACATTATACTAGATATTAAAGTAAAATTAATCTCTATTAGACCAGCTGAAGCCAAATCAACAATTTTTATAATTTTTGTCTGTCTGTCTGTATGTATGCGAATTGAATACAGTTTTCACGGATGTGTTGCTATCGATCTAACTTAAAAAGAAGAAAGGTAAAAAAATTTAGAGTGTTTCCACCTGTTTGAAAATTGCAGTTTAGGAAAATTGATAAGATAAAGTAAATATTGCAATATTGCTGTCAAAAGAAAGTGGATTAAGAAGGCTTGCAGCCGAAAATATTTTTGGTAGAAGGTTGCCACCTATTTAAAATTTTAGTTTAATTTAATTAAGGAGATAAATTGAAAATTAGCAGTATGGGTATCAAACTGAAGAGGTTTAGGAAATTATACTGTCAAAACTATTTTTTGCCCATTTGAAAATGTTTATTCAATTAAGTGTGTGAAATCTCTATATGTATATCTCTATATTCTACATATCACGCGAAGAGATATTTTGTTCAGGACAATATATCAGAACTGTTCGCTAGATTTTCAAAAAGGGAATGTCAAATTTAAGAGCCTGGTCTGTAAATGTACAAACTGGTTTTAGTTTTTCGAAAGAGTTGCCACCTGTTGCCCAATTAAGCTCAAATAATTTAAAAATCCATGACATCATGTGTGCATCGTTCGTTGGATCTTCCAAAATGAGGTGTCAAATTAAAAGGCTTTGGTATCAATAGAAATGGTTTTGAAAAGCTTTGTTTCTCAGCTGAACTATAGGAGGATTGCCACCTATTCCAAAGGAATATTAGTTAAGAAAAATATGTGTCACCGCGTCGATTCCAAACGAAACGGGTTTCAGAAAGTAGTAGTTTGACAATAGTTTGAAGAGGGTTGCCGTCTGCCTTAAATGTCAAATTAATTTTACACAAGTTTAATAAACTATGAAAATATGGATGTCAAACGAAGGAGTGCTGAGAAATCTTTAGTTTGAACGATAAGAATATTTTTGAGGTGTTGCAAGAGGGTTGCCATCCGTTTAAATAGTTCAATTCAAATTATTTGATAAGTTAAATGAATTACTAAAATATGGATATCAATCGAAGGGGGTTTAAAAATTTTGTATTTTTGAACTGTATATAGAGGGGTTGCCACATGCTTGAAAAAAATCAATTCCACTGAATACATCAATTAATTAAATCGCAATATCCGAAGAAGAG
>NW_016208182.1:0-2022 GCF_001687245.7 Rhagoletis zephyria
TTATTAAACGATTGGTATCAGTCGTAATGTGTTTGTAAAAGGTTTATTTCTAAAATATTTTTAGGAGGTATACAGGTGGCCACCGTATAAAAAATCAATCTCAACTAAAATGAAGGTAATTTGGTAATTGGAATATATAATAGAATTTGGGTGTAAGGCGAAAGAGATTGAGGAAGGTTTTAGTTTGAAAGCATATTAAAGAGAGTTCTCACCTCTCTGAAATTTTGAATTTAATTATCTTATACACAAAGTATTTGAAATATTTAAATATCGGCGTCAAACGAAATAGTGTTAAAAAATCTTTAGTTTGAAGACTAGGAATATTTTTTAGGTGTTTGGAGAGGGTAGCCACCTGTTTAAGAATTAAATGAATTATATGAAACCCAAATTTTAATAATTCCCTTATCATTCATTTATTATATTATTAAATAATTTTATTCTTACTTTCAAAAGGTGGCAAACCTCTTCAAACACCTCAAAAATTTCTATTAGTTCAAACTAAGTAATTCTTAATGCTCGTTTGCTTTAACACCCATACTTTAATATTTCATATATACATTTCATAAGTTAACTTCTGCACAAAGTTAACTAAATTCGACCATTAAAATATTTGGAAACCCTCTGAAAAATATTTCCAATTACTAACTCTTTAAACCTGTTTCGGCTAGCACCCATTGGGTGATACGTATTTCAATTATCTAACTTAATTCAAATTGAAATATATTTCTTAAACAGGTGGCAACCCTCATTCAATTAAATTAGAAATAAAGCCTTTCCAAACCATTTCGACTGATACCCATATAGGCATAGTTGATTTACTACTTTAAATAACTTGAATTAAATTTTGTAAAAGGTGACAACCCTTTAAAAAAAATTACCTTATTGCACATCGAAAAGCTAAGTTCTTTAATTTGACATCTCATCCTTGAAAATTCAACGAACGATTCAGATCTGATGACCTGGACAAAAAATCCATTCGCGTATTAAATATGTATGTACATTGTACTTACATATATAGAATACATTGGCGCTACATACATACATATTAGCCATGGGTAATAGCGCAATTTTTATGGCGCTAGCTCAATAACGCCGGCGCCACCTGTGGTATCAGCGCACAAAGTCAGCGCAATAGCGCAGTGTACTGATTTGAACACGGCGCCATCTGAGTGTCACCACAGCACCCATCGTCATACAGTGTCATTCAAACACAATACAGTGGTGTCATTTATTTATTATTTCTTTAATTTTCGGCGCTGATCAACGCTTGAACTGCCAACCGAATTTAACTGTTAGGAATGTNCACCCATCGTCATACAGTGTCATTCAAACACAATACAGTGGTGTCATTTATTTATTATTTCTTTAATTTTCGGCGCTGATCAACGCTTGAACTGCCAACCGAATTTAACTGTTAGGAATGTAGTAAATGCCACGATATTCTCATCATTATTGAGTAAAAGCGTTAAATTTGCCAAGGTACGTACGTTTCTGGCGTTCTCACCACTCCAAAACAAAAACAAGTGCGTGTAACGTTTAAAGAATCAAGGCGAATTGTGTGTGTGTTTCATGTGTTTCTTGGTGTTAATGGCGTTAGCGCTTTTCATATATTGGTGTTGGCTTGGCAACTCCGGTTACGGTGTTAGCGAAATTGCGTTCATTTAAACAAAGTTCCAGCTCGCCTCAGCTCATCAAAACGTTACAGCTATTTCTGATGTACGCATCAAGTAGTTACATACGAACACATATCAGACATCTGAGCGACTTGCTAGAATCTCTCGCAGCCACTTTTATTGAGCTAGCATTAAGCGCTTTCGCTTATGTTGTTTTTTAATTAATATGTATTTTTTTAGGTATTTAATTTCTATTCTAATAATTTTTGATTTTACTTTTAGTCGTAGGATAAAGGCAAAGCTCTACTTTTCTGCTATATCAATTAAATTTTTCATTGTATCACAAGTACTATATGTATATACATATGTTTGTTTTTACTAAGAAAGAGAATAAAGTGCCTTAAAAAAG
>NW_016208183.1:0-2022 GCF_001687245.7 Rhagoletis zephyria
TTTGATGTTGATTGCATTTTGACAAACAGCAACAACGTACTGATATATATTGACATGCGAATCTACATTAGGCCTTTATTACCTTATCTGCGTGAATTTTTAAACGGCTCGTTTGTGAAAAATGCTTACATACCATTTTGTGCGTCTGTACTTCTTTTCTACACTCGTTGAAGGCGGGAGCAAATGAGAAGTACCATGTAAATGTAACTATAATGCTAGTGCTAAATATGTGCCATGGGAATGAATTATGATTGAGGACTTTTTGGTTCTCTTGAAGTGCAAAATGTGCTTCGGTCATCATTAAGTTGTACATAACAAAAGAATTTTTCTCGGCTAAGTGTAGGTAGAGTTGTAGTTTCCCAGCAATTTGTAAGACCAGAATGGAATTGCAGGAGACAAAATTAGGAGCTAGGCCGATATCAGAAGATCACTAGTTTTGTGGATGGGCCACATACCAGAGCAAAGGCGGTCAGATAGAACGCAGAGTTAGGTCAACATAAGCATGATGACTGAGTAAACTATTTACTAAATTCAAACGTAGCCGACGTGAAAAGGATTCGTGAACTACTAGAAAAACTTCAACGACTACAAAACTTATCGATAAATAAATCTCTATAAGTATGTCAATAGCAATATCGATCTTCCGATAACAACTTCCATAAAAATATAGCAATATTTACATATATATATATTGAATTCTATAGATATATCGATTATAATATCGATAACAATATCAATAAATAGTTGCGTTCCTTATCTCCCAGAAATAGTCAGAAAAAGTCCGAATTAGTCATATTTAGTCCAAAAAGCGTTCCTTAGCTCGAAAATGAGAGCAAAAATGAGAGAGCAACACTCAGTAAAAGTGACTCTCTCCAGTCCGAAGTAGTGAGATTTAGTCAAAAGAATTTCTGCTGGCAAAATCTTGAAAAGTGTCGAACTGAATTTAAACTAACGGAAATTAAAGAATACACAAAAAATGAGAATAAACTAAAAAGTAAAAAAAGAGAGTTGAAAGTGGAAGGAGGCATAAAATAATTGATGTAGTAAGTGTTTATTGTGCTTGCGCTTGTGTGAATGTTTTTGTACATACATTTCTATTCTTATTTGACGTTAGTTTTGTTTTTTGGTATATTTAGACAAAATATGTTGCTGTGTCTAATTTCAAGACTTTGGCATAAGTGGTTCCAGAGATAAGCTATGTGAGAACTTCAGTTTGTATGGGAAGTGCCACGCCCACTTTCCCACTACCTACAATTTTTCAATAGGGTATTTACAATCTATGCACCTTTGCTAAGTTGCAGTTCCCCAGCATAATTAGTTTTAGAGATATAGTGGTTCTCACATTTTAATGGATCAGAGGAAGTTATATCCTTTAAATCGGTGTATGTTTCATTGAATTGAGCGAACGGTGTCTTCAAAAAAGGGATTGCAAAATTCTCTTGTACCGTATTTATATATAGATATGTTGATATCGATAAAAATGTCGATTATTATGTCAGCAGCAAGCTTGATAAATCGAAAATTCTTGAAATAGTCTTGAAAATCCTGATTTAGTCCCGAGAATTTAGAAAATTTCTAAACCCCTTAGATTGAAACACTGTGTGCCTATCTATATCCTTTTCTTTATAGTTTCCTTTATATTAATACTTCATTTTCAATCTTTATTTTTACTTTTATCGGTATCCTAATCTTCATCTCTTTCTTCATATGTATCCTTTACCTTTGTCCTTATACATATGTATACGTAAATTAAATGTTTTAAATTTATCTTGAACTTCATTTTTGACTTTCTCTTCATGCGTCCTTGTTTTTGTTTTTATTTTTGTCCATGCCTTTATCATTTTCTTCATTTAGGTACGTACTCACCTTTACTTTAATTCTTATATTGGTCTTTAACTCAGTCTTGTTTTCGTTGCCACCATTTCCGCCCTAATCATTTCCATGTACATCATTTCCTGCGAATTTGCCAATTAACTCCCAACCAAACAACGTGCCCATAAAGAAGTTTCACTTAAAAAAAAA
>NW_016208184.1:0-2022 GCF_001687245.7 Rhagoletis zephyria
TGCCCCTAGTGGCTAAAGCGGGCACTCACTTGCGCTTAGCTGTGGTTATGCCGATCCTTGTGCCATTAATGCGCTACTTTGCTTTACTATAACTACTTTGCCTCTCACTTTTGCTATACATTTTCATTTTTTCTTTCAATTCAAAAAAAAAAAAGAAGCGCATTTCGTTTATTTTATTGAGCTACACAGTCATACCAATCGAAAAAAAGGAACTTTACTTGTTCAACAGCAAGAGAAAATACAGCAAACAATTTTTAATTATGCAAAGTTTCTGATTTGGCTTCTTCTTTGTTGTTTTTTTTTAACATTTCTTTTCCCTTGGTTTATATGACTTTTTTTTACCTTCATTCCAAATGCATACTATCCGCCACAAACTTAGCCAGCCAAGCTTTGTTGCTACATACTTGCTATTTATATAGTTATTGTTGCTCGAGTTTTAATGCTTTTCCTAATGAGGTAGAAATTTGAATTGTTTCGAAGTGGCGTTAAAGTGGAAATAAGGGAAATTAGTATAGTTGAAGGACATTTGTTGAAAGCTGCTGGTGAAGAATTTTTAGAAGTATGCTACTTGTGGAAACTCGAATTAGATTTCGACCATAAGTTTTTGTTGATTGGAAAAATGTAAAATTTTCGATACTATAATTTTGATAACAATTGTGCCATTTTAGAACTTTTTATTGCCAACGGAGATGAGTATTGATAATCTTCTTACCACGACTAGTAATCTGAGAAAGAAGCGGTCAAGCCGAGTGCGAGCTTTGGTTCACTCTTCATCAACTTCTGGCCAAATTTATTTGGTTTTCATGGTGCGTTGACCTTAAATTTATCTCCGAATTGACCGCGGATATTTCCGTAATTTTTCTTGCCAGCTGGTCGGTCATGCAGCAACAATGAATGAACCTGTGCTCAGGCACCCAGACAACAGCAGCATTTAGATGCCAGCAGTTTGACAGTCCAACTTTGGATGTTCTTCGGTTAAATTTTGAAAATTTAACATCAGCTTAACTGTTTGAATATTTGTTTTGGATTGACGGTAGCTATTAGTCCCGAGCGGTCTCCATTATAGCGCTTGGGGGTTTAGTGGAAGTTCACTGGAAAGTTTCCGAGACCTTTACCTACCCTAATCCGAGTCTACCCAGACAGCACTAAAACCCGCCAAAAATTGTTGCCATAGATAACCACCGGTGGCAGATTTAAACTTATATCCAGAGGGTGTGGAGCATAGTTATCTCCCCACAAACATGGAACCCGTCCACTTTATCCGTTGTATCTTGGTTCTGTACAACGTCTTATTAAACGCCAGATTTTTAGCCTTTAGCCGTCTTACAGGCGTACAGTGCGGTAATGGCTTTCCAAGAGCCGTCTACAATGATTTAATTTCAGTCCTATTTCCTCTCTAAAATTACTCCAGGCTTCTTGACCTCGGTTGAGATAGGAATTCGTTAAATAAGGAATTTTATATTTCCTCGTGAAGAGCATTATCCCGATCTAGGTAGGTGTTTACCCGTTGTTACGATTGCTTTGTCGCAAGCATACGCTATGACTTGACAACAAGTGCCCTTTATTGTTTTTTATGTGACTTGAGGATCCACCTCAGATTGCGGTAATGTAATGGTAATGTTCCAAAAATTCATAGTTTTTTCAACCCAAAAAGNGTGGTAACTCTGCTTATGTAGTTTATAATTGAAACCATTTCAAGACCATTGCGGCTGATACCCATATTGTAATGCCGTGCGACAAAAACAAAAAAAAAAAAATTCAAAACGCCCGAAAGAATCGATGTATCACGGAACATTGAACTGAATTTTTTAAATAATTTTTTGAAATAATCATATTTTTTTTTTAATTTCAAAGTCGTTTAAAATATTCTGACGCCAGAGAGAAAAACTATGTACGCACTTTTACTTTAATTTATCCATAGGTTCGCGAATATATCAATTTTTGTGTGTGTAAAATTTACTGTCGCATGGTTTAATATTTCATTTAACTTTAAATTAATTAAATCGTTTTATTTAAAAGCTA
>NW_016208185.1:0-2022 GCF_001687245.7 Rhagoletis zephyria
GCATGTAAATTTGCTTTCAAATGTTGAATATCCATCAACACCACAATGTGTGTGTTGTCACAGCTCTCAGAGCGGCGCTCTGCATGCTTGGGGTGCGTATGTACACTCATATACCCTGCAGTGAAAAGCCAAACCAGTTAGAAAAAATACTAGTTCATTAAGTAGTATGCGCCTACCAGTTCGACAATTTCGAAGAACTTAGGCGATCAGCGACATCTGCCTTTGAATTGCCAAAGCCAAAAATAAAACGCAATTATAATTGCACGTGAAGACTACTGGTTCTGGTTCTGAAATTGCAGGTTCGAGGCCGCTTGGAGGTGGTTAAGATTTTTAAAGTTAAATAAATGTAAGTAAAAATAATTTATTCAATTTATAAATATATAAATAAATAACAAATTTGATAATCTAATTGCATTGCAAAAAAACATTTAGGAAGAAATGCTTGTGCTATAAAAACAAAGAAATTAAACAAAAATATTTTTTTTTATTAAATTTAAAAATTACAATAAAAAGCCTAAACAAAAAAATAAATTTATAAAAATAAAAATAAAATAAAAAATAGAAAATAAAAAACCATTCCCTGCACCAGGATTTGAACCTGGGACCTCAGGCTTACCACGCGAGTGCTTTGCTCTGTCGGCCATTGTGACTGCTGGAGCGTAGCGAGCAAAAAGGCATACTTATGCTTTTCACGGGGCATGAATTGGCAGACTATCTCATCAACTGGTATGATGCTACTAGTATTTATACTAGTAGATGCTGATGCATAGCCTGACAATTGACATCTCGTAGGACATCGCAATGTTAAAAATACCAGTCGCTAACATTGAAAAAGGATAGAACGTGAACNAATACGTGCGTAATAAATTTTGTATGAAAATATTATTTTTAAATTCGAACATTTTTAAACGATAATCAAATATAAAGTATTAGTTATTTGCGAAAAATAAAATAGAAAAATATGTACGTATTTCCAAATATTTTAGCAACCTTTTTTACACAAATATTTCACCGGTGCGTTCGTATAATGGCGGCCACAAACATGTAAAACGTATACCTTATTATTGCCAATATGCAATACGGACATCCATATATCGTGACCTAAGGGTGAAAAGGTGCCAAGTCCATGTTTAGAAATTTTTCACGAGAGACGAAAAATCGATGTAGTTTCGTATTACCTGTCATTCTGCNTACCTGCCATTCTGCATCAAAAACTAAACTTTGAAAAAAAATGGACTTGGCACCCTTTCACCTTCAGGTAGCGATATAATTTATGGCGTACTTGGATCAAGATTCCAGAAAAGTCTTCCAATGGGCTCGTACTCAACCATATTTCAGGCAGAAGTCTTCCCAATCGAAGTCTGTGTTCGCGAATGTCATCGTAGAAGGCAAATGAGGCTAGAACAAATATTATGTCGGACATTCAGGCAGCGTTAAAGGCCTTAGAGTCTTTTAAAACGGCATCAAGGCTTGTAAACTCTTGAACCACCTGCGAGCCCACAATAGCGTCACGCATGAAGGGTTTGAAGGCAACGAAAGGGCTGACTGTCTCGCAAAGCGTGAAGCCCAAATGCTTTTCCGCAATAAATTTTCATTTAAAAAAACGGCCTCGAGCCATATATGTAATACTTCTATATTGGCAGTTAGCTAACTTCTCAATGTGTAAGCATTCCGAAATCAAAGCGGGACAGTCTAGTACCGTTTTTGTCAATGTATTGTGTACTTGAATGCCGTTTTTGTATATGTGTTGTGTACGCGTTTATTTATAAACGTATGTGTTCCTTTTCTTTCGTACGTGTTTATTGATATATCTGTACTGTAGTGTTTTCGGACGGTACTAGCTCTTACTGCCAATATAGGAATATTACATATATGCCTCGAGCTCAATATAAATTGTTGAATATAATTGTTATAAGGCCAAAAAATAACAAAAAAAAATACCGTGAAAACAAATTTTAAAACTCAAACAAATGTTTGGTAGGTTTTGGTTGGTTATTGTAGGAAATTTTGGTAGGAAAAAAA
>NW_016208188.1:0-2022 GCF_001687245.7 Rhagoletis zephyria
CTATCCCATATCAACTTTCCTGTTTAACATGGCGATGCCTTATGAAGTTCCGATTGTCTGCCACTGCAGAACTTTTGAATTCATTCTGAAATGGTTCCACTTCGGATAGACCTGCGACAATAAGGTTCTTACGATTTTTTGGCCGCTCTACAGCTATTTTGTAGTAGTGCAGAGACAGCTCTGATACTTGTTGGACGCAATTAGCGTTTTGCCAGACTGTCTCTAAATTTTGCTGCAGGCTACATACGCGGACTTACACACGCACACACACACACATGTATGTACATATATCAGCAACGTGCTGCGCATAAAGGCCAGTGGTCACGATCAGTAATGTTTATGATAATTTGTTTGTCCAGACACAGCCACAGGGGAAAACAACAGGAACAACATGCCGCAAAAATTTGCAGATATCCTACGTTAACCATTCACACATGTTCGCGTTTAACCAAACACACCGCGCGACAACAAACGAGAGGTATACTAGAACATACGTATGTACATATGTAAGTAGGTAGGCAAAGGAATATTTTTGTTTACTACCACCATTCACCCAAAAATATGCTTCATTTTCAATGCCAGCCCTATAACGCCTTGTTTTTTTTTGTACCGAATTTCGGGCTCACATCCAGTGTTGCCGTTTTGAACAAGGCACGATTATATTGCCTCACTTTGTAAAATTTCGCTTACTTCTGGGATGAAAATTGATTCAAATGATTCCGAATGGATTTTTCTAAAGTCAATTCAGTGAGTTCTGCAGATACCCGAAACAGGTATGAAAAAGATGAAACAAGGTCTAAGTGATATTGTAGATGCGTTAAAACGTCCCATCCAAGCGCTCCTAATTTTTGCATATTGTTCGGCGTTTACACAGTGGAGATTAACCGTTTGTCTGTTAATCAATTCCGGTCGTGGTTTTAATTGATCTTAATCTTCTAGTTCCGCAGGACTCAAAATGGGCTCAAGTGAAACCAAGTCTAAAAAAAAATCAATTCGTAGGATTTTTCTTTAACTAAATAAAATATTATTATCTTCACGGTTATATTCTTTACCTGAAAAAAAAATACTGTTATACCTGCTTGTGTATTAATTCCACAAGCAGTTATATATTCATATCTGATTTTTGAGTTGTGTCTCTTTTGAAGATGGTGAGCGCTATGTCAGAAAAAGCTGTTTCTAAGTTTAAAATGTCATGATGATTTATGTGTAAGTCGCTAGCTAAGAGTGAAATGTTGCTAAGTCCACTTTTTATGAAAACTCATATTTTGATTCAGGGAGCTTGAGAAATTTAAAATGTTTTGAAATGGATAAAGGTACTTGTTTTATTTATTCTCGTTTATATTCAATGCAATGAAAATTTTCTAAGTCCAAAAGAAGGACCTAGAATCCGATAAGGTCAAAATGTAGTTGTAGTTTTGCTTTTCTTTGAAGAGGCAAAATGTTGTATTCAATGATTTTTTCCTCTCCTGTAACATTTTTTTAAATTTTTACTCTTAGCTATCGAAGTGAAATTGGGCTGATAGTCAATCTTGGTTTTGCCACCGTTTATGCAGCTTTTCTTTTTTGGACCAACATTTTTCCAGTGAATGTGATACAATTTTCATTACAATTGATCGCACCCTTCATGAACAGCTTTTTCTGAAACATATAAAGCGAAGTATTTTCTAAACTTGCCTTTCTTTACATACGATTTTTAAAATGTGGGAATTTTTCTCCGAAAATCGGCATTGCTCAGAACGGTTGGAGTGGTCTTGAATTTTCGATATAGTTGGGTTAGAAATAATCAGCCTTATTATGAGTCTCATTTTCCCCGAACCGGTTCACTTTTCACTTTTGGTTTCCTTGACAAATTTTCGGGTGAATTTAATTTCAGGCGAAACTCAGGATAAGGCAAAATGTTTTCGTTGTGGCAACACTGCTCGCATCCCTATGCCTTACCAACAAATGCAACTACATTTAAATATATGTATATGTACATGTGCATTCGAAAAGATGCTTTCACAAATTTAATTCAATACCATT
>NW_016208189.1:0-2021 GCF_001687245.7 Rhagoletis zephyria
CTGAACGTGCCCAATGTGTTTTGTACATACATTTCTATTCTTATTTCACATTAGCTTTGTTGTTGCCAATCTTTGAACTAAAAATTTGGTTTTATGCGTTCCTTTACTTTTTCCTGTTATTCTCTTTTAGTGAGCGCATTTTGCTTACGCTTTTTCATTTAGACACTTTTCAGATTTTAGTCAAAAAAGATAAGGAATGGACCTAATGTTTAGTTTGTTTTGGCTTTTCCATACTATAATAAAAGTATGTACTGATTGAACTATGTACATTTGTATGTACTTAGATAACTATTTTTACATACATATTTACTAAGCATTGCTGACGAATTTAAAGTCTCATTACACTTCCATATTTACATACCTACATATACCTGTGTTCATATGGAAAAGTAGCTTATGTCGAAAGGCTGGCTTTAGTATAATGCGGCATTCCCTTTACTCCTTAAACGGCAAGGCATTTTTAGGTGAGACTTAATAAGAATATTGACTTGCTAGTATCGGAACTACTTCTTGTACGTTTATTTGCCAAAAGTTCTACAACAGCTCAGCGCCAGTGAGTCATTCGCAATCGTATGCTGCGAATGCCGATTTATACTAAAGCCAGCCTTTCGACATAAGCTACTTTTCCATACGAACACAGATACATACATATGTGTGTATACCAAAAAAAAAAATCCGCGCAGTTTCACCAGATAACTGAAGAATGCGAAAAAGTTCAAACTAGTCTTAAAACTTGAATGACCAAAGAATAACAAAAAGGTAAACGCGCCTGCACAAACCGTCAAAACACTTGGCTTGTAAGAACCATGTCAAATTGACAACGCGCTACTGCCGCACCATGCAGTGTCGTCTAGCAGCTGCTGTTGCCATCGCCGCTGTTGCTGTCACCAAACCAAGGGCTTGGTCTCGCAACAAGATCAAATATCCGTTAATAGCCGAATCCTTTTATTTATGTTAAGCTTTTATTTGGCGGACAGATTTGTAAATAAGCCCGTTCGCCATTCGTTCCTCGGCCAGTGGCGGACAGTTTCAAAACATGTATACAAGTACATATGTATAAGTTAATACATACATATACATATATGTAACATATCTTTATAAAAGAGCATAAGAATAAACTTAAAATCGAATTTAGAAAATATCATAATACATACATACTTATTTACAGCATGCGCCTATGCATGATAAACACACACATATGTATGTGTATGTACAGGGCCGGCCTTAACTATCCAGGCACACAGGGCGAGCTTTTTATTTAACGAAATATTTTATCGAAAACATGAATAAAATAAACCGCAATTTGCTTGACTTCCTTTTCAGTACAATGCATGTCCGAGAGATGGGCATTTATGTACCTACATTGGAGTGGTTCAAAAATAATAATTTTCCGAGTCAGGGTCGGGGGCACATTCCAAAAATTTTCCTCTTGGCACCAAACTTTATGTTTCTAAGTGTAAATTTAGAGGATGCTCATGAAATGTTTATATTTTACTCTAGAAGTATATTGTACATATACATATTAACAAAACAATTGGTTATGCAACTTAAGACTATTTCAAATTTAAAAAAAATTCAAAAACAGCATCGAAAATCTCATTATTATGATTCCGTAGAAAATTTTTTTAAAATATTTTTAAGCTTAAACTGTTTAGTCATCTGAGAGAATTTTTTCAAAAAAATTTAAAAATCTTTTTTTTTAATAAAAAACTCAAGTTTCGGTATTTTCAGGTAGCGCCAGGGTTGCCAGGTCTTCGGCATGAGAAAACGTCCCTCTTGGTCTGAAAAAACGTCATTTCCTACCCAAAAACGACTTTTTCAAATGAATATACAAAAATTGTTCTTATTAAACTTTTATTGTATACAAAGGTATATATGTACGTAAGGTATATTAAAATGTCATTTCGACAGAGCACATTTGGAATCCATTGTAAACTGGTTTGAGATCGTTAATATAAAAATGATTTTATGCATATATACACTTGTGATCAGCTGATTAAGTCATCAACATTTTGATCGAT
>NW_016208190.1:0-2021 GCF_001687245.7 Rhagoletis zephyria
ACCTCATATTTTGTAATCCAACGAACGGTGCGGATCTTATAGTTTTTTTAGAAAGGTGGCAATCCTATTAAACTTCTAAATAAAAAAGGTCACTCTCCTATCGATACAGAGTATATTGAAGGAAATCATGTCGAAATCCGTTCAATAGTTTTCGAGATTAGCGCGTACAAAGAATCTCGACTTTCCTTTATACTATGTATAGATAGATATAGATATATATACTCATATTGTCCACAAAATAATAGGAGTGCGATATATTGACCAGTTTTGGCTACAAAAGTTTAGCTAGTTTTACAGCAAACACCATATAAATTTGGATTTCAAACTTTGTACTAAAATTATAAAAAATCTATAAATCTCCCCAAAATTTCAAACTTTTTAATCCGAATATTTGGAAAAAATTTTGGTACGCAATTTTTGGCCCATTTAATTCTAGTATAACGCAGGGCAAGTGTCCTTCATATAGCATAAAATTGTCAAAACATACTTTGTAAAGAAAAAACTTAAAAATACTTCAACCAGAAAAAATCTCAAAAATCAGCAAGACTATTTTAGCAACCTGAAACTTGCACCTTGTTATGCCATGATTAAAAGGGCTACAAAACTGTATACCACATTTTTGTTCTAAAGTTTCTGATTAAAAAGTTTTTAATTTTGGTGAAAATTTGAGAAATTTTTAAAAATTTTGTACAAAATTTTAAATCTGAAATTATATGGTGTCTGTTGTATGGCCAGCTAGACTTCTGTAATAAAATAATAAAAATTTAATAAACAAAAGACAAATCATAAAAACTGGTCAAAATATCGCACTCCTCTTATTTTTGCACCACTAAACGTCGCTGCGCTAGTACTTTTTTCGCCATAGCAAATAGTAATGCACTCAAAGCAATTAAAACATTGTCAAATATACATACATATATTTTCTGTCAACTTTATTTATTTAATATTAATTTATGTTTTTTTTTACGTTAGCGCTTATTAATTACTTTCGAGCTTATAATGCGACTTTTTATCGGTATACGATGTTACTATTATGTGAACCATTAACTTATATCACATTACAATAAATTAATATTATTTTGTAAATTTTAAATATTTATTTGCTTTTCATTTTTTATTTTTATTATACATAACTAACACAATTACGCAAAGATTTGNTAAAAAAGTTAATAATAAATCCTTTACAAAACATTTGTTACGTCCATTAATTTTTATATAAAAATATTTATGTACTATCCAAATCACATACACATACACAAAGCCATTCAAAAAGATTTCATTACTCAAGCATGGCATAAGAATAGAGCATATTGAAGCAGTAAACAAATGAGGAAGAAATAAACAAAAAATATATTCATTAAACGAAGAATTCGTAAGGAAATTCGAGTACGTTTACTGGTTGGAAATGGTGATTCACTTTAGCAGTTATGGTATTGTTGGTATGGTTGTATTTTTCGAACAGCACTCACTTTTTGTGAGAAAAGTTTTCTGTGTGTCATCCGAATTGATTTCATTACTGCATGCCTTGCCTAAAAGTATGCAATAATTTATTGAGGATGAAAGTCGCTCCTTACAAAAAAGTGTCGGACTTTCGAGATGCTAGATTTTATATAGAAATATTTGTATTTTTCGTTTTACTTACGTAAAGAAGGTGAAAAAAAAGTTTACTTATTATTGTTTCAAAAATGTGTTAAAACTACACTCGGACTAAAAGTAAGGCTTGTCGCAGAAAATGCTGAAGTTGAACTCTTAGTGATTGTATTTTTAGTTAAAGTATGTAGAATTGAATATTTCATTGTGAATATTTCATCAACATTTCACGAGGACATGCTTTCCATCACAAACCAGTTACTATTTGTGCTTGTCATGGTAGAAACAACATTCACGCACACACCTATATTTTAAAGCTACAATTAGAGAAATTTAGTTAATATAACCTCAAAACATTAAAGTAATAGTTGCTTTTGCTCATAAAATATGCACATAAGACTTTAAAAGAAATCTATTTTAACAGATGAACT
>NW_016208191.1:0-2021 GCF_001687245.7 Rhagoletis zephyria
GAATTACCCTTAAAACGGCCACAGGAGCTTAAAAAGACCAACTGCTCCCCAACTGGTCCGAAGGTTAGTAGTTTCGGCCTAGTCCCAAACTGGTTCCCAACTGGTTCCCGGACTGGCCCCGACTGGTTACCAACTGGTCCCACGAACTAGTTACCAACTGGTCCCAAAGTGGTTACCAACTGGTCCACCTATACCTCAAGTGGTCCACAAGTCACTTCACTTACAAAGCATTCGATTTAGTTGACAATAGTCAAACTAATTTTATTTAAAGAAATGGCGTGTCGTCTATTTCCGGTGTAGCAAACGTAGTACATAGGGCGACATCTAGATGTCATCTACCTCGCCCTATTCACTATGCTTTTTTATAGGAGCTTTTCAAAGCTTTGCTTTGGTGTCGGAACACAACATTGAAAGTTTCTGGAACACAACATTGCAAGTTGATAAAAGCGTTGTAAAAAAAAGCGTTGTAAAAACTAACAGATCTTAAGACCTTCTTTAATGATCTTAGATGTACATATGTATTAACCCTGAAACAGCATCCTTATAGTAAAATCACATATCTGTAGGATATATTTTCTCGAGATTTGTAACCCAAAAATTTTTTTACAAAAGCTTCGTTAAATTTTAGTGCGATAAAGTGCATGTTTTAGGTAGCTAGGACTTATCGTTAATTTTTGGAAATTTTTCTTTTTGTCCATGGTGCTACGCATTTTTTTCATACAAGTATGCTCGACAATTTGTTGATAAGGAGGAAAATGAGCAGCACGTTGCACTTGCGCTTTATTATTCTAAATTTTAATGAGCTACAAAACTGTAACCAATTTTTTTTTAAGCTTCTGATTAAAAAGTTTGAAATTTTGAAATTTGCAGAACTAATTCTCATAGTTTCAGCACAAAGTCGGGCATTTCGATTTATATGGATTTTGTTAGGAAAAGCGCTTTAATTCAAAAATAATGCAAAAAAATAAACATTAAATAAACAAAAGAAAAATAGACGAACCTTGCTAAAATGTAAAATCCTAATTTATATTTTGGTCACTAGCACATATATATCGATTCGAAACACAGGCATTCAGACTGGTTCATAGGCATGCCATTTAAATGAGCTTTTAAGGCGTCGAAATACCGAACCCCAAATACGGAACAAGTACAAGAGATTAAAGGAAATACAGAACTTTTGGTGTCCCGCATAAAAGAGGACTGTCCCGTATAATACAGGACGTATGGTCACCGTAAATATGACGGTACTTTGGCAAAACCTCATATCTCACACTCTCAAACAACACGCTCTAACAAAAAAGCTCTCTACTATTTACTTAATAACAAAAAAGTAATTTTTAATAACATTTCGATTCAAATAAATAAAGTAATAAATAAAGTAAGTAAGGAAGTAAATAAAGTACGAATCAATTATAACACTATTTGACATTTCCAGTTTTTTTCCTGTCTGGATTGTATATAGAAAAGTAATTTCTCAGTTTTAAGATCTTTTTAAAATTTGAAGTAGGTGGTAATAGAGTAGCATTTAAAACAATTTATAGTATTTTAAATGTAAATATTTGTAACATCAAGTGGCCTTTCTAGGTGTTTTGTGGTCCAAGGAAAGGTCTCATACAAGAGGGCGGCCAAATATTGCAGATATGGTGCGAAAAGCAGCAGCACAGTAGTGTACTCTTGCAGCAGGCCAATAGGAACAAGTAAGAAAGTCTAAGTTCGGGCGGAGCCGAACATTAAATACCCGGCGCAAGTATTAAATATATGTTTTTTCACCTTTCCGAAAGCTACCGCTAGATGGTAAGCCGGGGTGTATCAATTTTGAGTAAATTAGCGTCCTTAAATTTCGAATTATTGAAGTTTCAAGCATTTCTGAAATTTACCGTTATATAAAAAGCGGCCGTAATTTTCGTCCGATTTCAATAATTTTCAACGTTTTGCTTTTATTTGGCAAGCACAATAAAAATACCGAGTTTGGTACAAATTGGTAGAACGGTTACCGATATACATATATGTGATCATAAGTG
>NW_016208192.1:0-2021 GCF_001687245.7 Rhagoletis zephyria
CATTTTTACTATGCATTATTTCCCTCAGTGTACAAATGATACAGAAGGGTGGTCAAAGTAACGCAACTGTAGTTAATTTCGCCAAATAGATGCAAAATATTTCTTTTTAAAACGTTAGATCGAACAACTAGGAGGAAAGTGATTCACCTTTTCTACAACATAGTTTTGTCTCGCGCTGCTCCAAGAGATTTTTTTCATAGCCAAAAATTTGTTTAATGTGAGTATAGAAGTTGATATGGCATCGATGGGAATTGTTACCTCCTATTTTTCTTTATATANCTTAAGCGAATTTTCTTTACTACTTCAATGAGGAAGGTATCCGAATCCCTATGAAACCAAATATTGGCGGAGCACTTACCATGTAGAAATTACTGCAAGCGAAATTTTTACCGAATGTTATCTAATTATCTATATAACTACATAAATTGATAGCCATTTTCGTTGTTCTGCGAGATGAGCTAAAGAAATAAAAGGTTGTAAAATTAGGTAATTGTAGGGCCAGTGCAGGTTAACAGAATACTTTCATTCATAATTGATACTAGTCGCACAATTTTTAAGGCAGGTATCGCTAATGTGCAGGTATGTTGAATGCATCTATCAGAGCAGTTTCCTTATAAATGTTAAAAAAAATGCTTTTGATGCGCATTTTGGGGTAGGTATCTTAAATGTGCACTTAAGCATAGAGGCAGCAAAGCAAAATATACTGTATATATACACATATTTACTTTTTAGGTACATCTATCTATCTAGGTAAAGTCTCCGTAAATTAGGTACAATTTTATAATTCAATTTTCCATCCCTGATGGAATATCAGCTGTAAAAGAGGACCAGAAACCAACAGTGATTGCTCTTTGTTCAATAAACATACCTCCAAGTCAAAACTAAAAATATACCTAGAAGGGTTGCTTAGAGAATCTGACACAAATTGATCGCCAATTAATTATCAATTGGCAATTAATATTTTGAATTTGCGTATGATAAATTGTGTAACAATTAAAGCCTCAATTGGTGAAAAGGTTGGGTGAATTCCAAAATGTCAAAGTACAAAGCATCAGTCTCCTTTATTTCTAAACCGCACTAGAAGAAAAAGTCTAACTTGCGCAACCTAGTTGAAAACTAGCATATAACCGTGGTTGCGCATATTTGACGTTTTGGAATGCACACGTTCTTAATTGCCTGTTTGAACATAGTCTTAGCTTTTCCACACTACTGGAACCGTGCATTGCAATGTGCAAATATACATATGTGATACGGAATTCAATCCCGAATTATTTTAACAATCCCGGGATTTTGGTACTCAAAAATTATAGTCCCGGGATTCCGAGATTTTTCGGGATTTCGACTTCATCACAACATTTGCATTTTACAGCAGGTTCGCCTTTTTCAAACCACACAGATTCATTGTCACCACATTTGGTGTTGAGAGCATAATGCCCCTTAGTAAAAGAGAACGTAATTTGACGTTTAAATATTTTTTTTTCTAAAATATCTATATTACTTGCCTAAAACACTTACTCACGAAAAAAGGCCAACAAAGTAAATAGCAGAACAACTCTGCCACACTGTAAAAGCTGGTTGTGTTTTCAATTGGTATCAGATTTTTCGTTATTACACAGTTCTTGCACAAAATATTTGAACAAAATATTTGTACAGTTATTCAGGCAGGTCCTGAAATGCACTTCCAAGCGCAAATTGCTCAAATTCACCTTGAATCCAAAATTTTTGTGTTCTGTATTTTTCGTTTTTCATGTAAAATTAATTCTTTTTTTCGTTTTCAACACCTCTTTCATTCTGTAAATGAAGCAGTAAAAATATCGTTATCCCGGAGCTGTAATCCCGGGATTTCGGTACATGGAAAAGTGTCAGAGATCCCGGAATTCCGGGATTGAATGCCCTAATATGTACGTATGCCCTTATGTTTTGGTTGAATTACATTTCGAAATTACTTCGGCTGGTTAAACGCCTCAATCAAAAGATTATGCCTTTCACAGCGTTCGTGTGAGTTAAGTGAGTATTGAAAA
>NW_016208194.1:0-2021 GCF_001687245.7 Rhagoletis zephyria
CCGACCTCTTACGTACATATGTATGTATACATACATACATTTGTATATAGATATACATGTACCCAACAATCTATTATGCTTGCGCAGTTCAACGAAAAAGGATAGCTTTGGCTTGCTTTACTTTTGGCAGCATTGTCAGCGCAGATACACAAGCAATGAGCTTGCAAGCACACAAGCACACCTACACTTCTATACATTCACTTATCTACATGCATATGTACATACAAACAATCTATTTACAAGCACTTCATCTGTGCATTTGAATACACCCGCTAAGCATCCACTTACAACAACAACAGCAACAACAAGAGCCACAGTTATTGTAAAAAATGTTGATAACACAAAAAACGAGGAAAAATGAAAATGAAAGAATGAAAGTAAAAGAATTGAAAATAAAAGAACTAAGATGAAGTATGTAGTGGGCGGGGAGGGGGGCGGCTGTAGAGCGCAATAAGAAATCAACCCTCGACACGTTCGCCTTTTTTTTTTTTGCTTGTTTATTCTGCTGGTATAGGGAAGGGGGTTCTGGAACGCGGCGGACGTAAGGGACATCTGCAGACTATCTGGTTTGAGTTCATCTATTCACTCAAAACTCTCTAAACAATTTTTGAATGCATGCGGCAGTTGTAGTAGTAGTAGTCGTTGTTGTTGTTGTTTGTGTTGTTTTTCTATGCTAATGCTGTTGTGGCTGCTCCAATTGTTTGATGCAGGGTTCGCCAAACCATTTTACTGGCATGAAGAGATTTATTTTTTAGTAAATTTAAAAATCGTTTACACAAATCGTTCAAGCCTTCGCTTAGATGAAAAAAAAAGATTTCTAGTAAGGATACCCAAATTTTAATTTAATAATTCGCATTTTCCACGGAATTCTCACCAACCACAGTTTTCTCGGATAATGAACTTATAATGAATGGCAAACACTTGGGGTTTTTTTTTTGCCCAAAAGCAGTTTCCTAAGCTTTTAAAACCCCTATATGGATTTTTTTTTGCTTTAAAAATTTATAATTTATCAAACGATTATGCAAAATTTTCATGAGTGAAAAAAGTTCGCATTGTTACATTAACCGATGCAAAAATAATATCGAAAATTCGTTTTTTAAATCCGAATCGGTACAGCTGTACAAAGTACAGAAGGGTTAATAACGCCGGACCCATCATTTCTTATAAGCAAGCCTGGTCGACGCCGCATTATTCGAAAATAATTAGCGTTACTTTTATCTTTACCGTTATTGTTTTATACTATTTTTTAACCATTGTTTCTTCCAGCTTGTACTCCCTAAAACAAAGGTGTTTCACTACAAAAAAAAGGTTAACGCTCCCTGACTCTTAAGCAGCAGTAAATATAATAGCAACAACAATAATAAAAATAACAGACCATGTCTGCTGTTTCAATGCTGTTCATGGTAGTGGTAGTAATGTAGCTCGATACCAACAGACAAATATGTATAAGTAGAAGAAACATTTAAAATAAAAATACGCTGAGAGAAAAAATTAAAAAAATTCTATAGTGATCGCCTGTGCCAACTGATTGAAGATAGCAAATTTTGACGGATCATACTAAAAATTTGGCAATTCTGGAGGAGAATATGAACGTCAGAATTTTACCTATCTCATGGGGCTAGCAAAACGCAAAAAATATTACTTTCGTTAGGGTTTTTGTTTGGTTTTTTAACTTTAAAAATTTTACTTTGCATTTGGCACAGCAAAATTCAATTTGTTGGTACATAGTTAATTTTTCCACCCCGACTCTCCACGGAGAAAATTGTTGCCGATTGGCACACATCCTAATGTGAAAAATTTATTAAAAGCATAATTATATTATTTCTAAAAGATGTGAGCGAGTTCAAGGTCTGCCCTTTACCACCCAATAGACAAACTCTGTCTGGCAAATAAAATGGCCTATTTTCATTCACTCGTTAAATCTTTCAAACTGCGAATCACAGTGAGGACGGCAACGAAGATGTAGTCAGGAAGCAATCTGGCGGATGGGCGAGTAAACTATTGAGAGTTAGACAACCATT
>NW_016208195.1:0-2021 GCF_001687245.7 Rhagoletis zephyria
GAGGAAATACAGATAATATGGCCACGTCCCTGTTGCTTCATTTGCGGCAAAAATGCTTCAAGTGTCCAGAAATGTGATAGTACATTTATATCGAAAACGCGCTTTATCTCCTCTGCTGTGTGTTGTTCCAACGGATGTGTTGGCATAATACCGACATTGTTCACCAACACCGAAACCCGTCCCACTTCGGCTTCTACTTTGGCGGCTAGCTTCAGAACTGCTTCGCGATCGGAAACATCACAGCTGCAGGAAAAAAAAAAAAACAAGAAAAGGGTTTAATGAACGTCTGAAGATAGGCACTATTATCAGTAAAAAAAAAAAAAATAAAAAAATAAATATTTAAAAAATAATATAAAAAAGCATACGTATACGCGTAGACGGAGTTCTGCATAAGTCGTTTAGCTTTCTTCAGTGTCTCTTCATTGTTCTTCTCGTTTATGTCCACACACACTACTACACTACCCCAGGCGGTGTAATGCAAGGCCAATTCGCGTCCAATACCATGTCCAGCGCCTGTTATCTGCGAAAGTATATTTGCAATAAAACAAAGTTTGCTGAACACAGTGAATATATGTATGTATTTATATTTTTTTACCAATATAATTTCACCGCTTATGTCTTTTAGTTTTTTGTTCATCATCTTTTCGAAAAGGCGTTGCAATAATTCTAAAAGTATTTTTACGAATACCACAAAGAATTCGCTAACGTCCTGAACAACGTCCATGATGCGTTTCGATACTTTGTTTGTGCTGGAAAATTAAAAAATTAAATTAGAACATGAATAAGTGTATTTATTTCAAGTATTGGGTTTTTGAGCTAATCATAGAGAATAATCCGTTATGCCATGTTCAAAATCGTGTCTTGTTTCCGGGGGAATGCCACTACATAAATATGCATCTAAATTTTCTTCACTTTGAGAGTAAATTGAAAACTTAAATATTTGAAACTAGCAAATACCCGGCATGCCTTACTGCGTTTTAAACGTATTTTTGTGTTGTTATTCCCTTCCAAAACTGGTATGGTCTCATTCATAAATTATAAAAAATATTTCAAACAAAATGTCGATTTATTAAGCATTCTTTATTTCTAATGAATGTGGGTCTCAGTGAATATACATACATATGTACTCTCGAAGGCATGTAGGAAGTAGGCAGTAAACTTTCTTAAATCTCTTCAGTTTGATACCCATATTGCTAATGTTCAACTTATCTCATCAGTTAAATTAAATTAAAACCTCCAAACAGGTGGCAACCGTCCTCAAAAATATTTTTGGCAGTAAAATGTCCAAAACCTCTTCAGTTTGATACCCATATTGCTAATGTTCAATTTATCTCATCAATTAAATTAAATTAAAATTTCCAAAAGGGTGGCAGCCCCCTTCAAAAATATTTTTGGCAGTAAAATTTCCTAAACCTCTTCAGTTTGCTATCCGTATTGCTAATGTTCAATTTATCCCATCATTTGCATTAAATTAAAATTTTCTCGCAGGTGGCAACCTTCCACAAAAATATTTTCGGCTGTAAGCTTTTCCTTTGCTAGCCATATTTCAGTATTTAGTTTACCTAATCAAATTACGTAAAATGCAATTTTCAAACAGTTGGCAACTCTCTAATTTTTTTCCTTTCAATATTTTAAGTTAGACTTCTAGAAATATATCGGTGAAAACCGCATTCTACTCCATGCATACAGATAGACAAAATTTCTAAAAATTGTTGATTTGGCTTCCGCTACTCTAACTTTTCTTTGATAATAGTTTTATTATACGTATAAATAATTTTTAGCGATTCTAAATACTAACAAAATATTAACTTTTACCACCATTTAAGTATATTTATTTTCCCCCTTTCAGTCAGTATTAAAAAGTTGCTTTGACCGAGAAGTGCAGCTTTTACCGCAGCGGCGATGATATGTACTGTTACCAACACAGCAAGAATTTTTATGACGCTTATAAAATGACGTACAAATTTATATATGGGGTGTTCACAGCTCGTTCCAAATTGTGTCTGAAAATGTAGACGTCT
>NW_016208197.1:0-2021 GCF_001687245.7 Rhagoletis zephyria
CAAGAGCTGGGAAGTGACTTATACCACTTTCAAAATAAACGGCTCATATTGAGTATTTTTCCACCCGTTCGCATTTATCATCGAGTGGTGTCTTGTTCAGTTATAACTTTAATTCAAGGTCATGTCAATAAAAAAAATAAAAGTATTTGCTACGAACCATTTATGGTTGCAACATTTCTTTCTTACACATTTCTCCATTTGTTTCCAGCTTCAAGGAGGAGAAGCTCGGCCATGCACTTATCAAAATGTGTGAAGCGCCAATTGTTTTTTTTTACTCCTTATCAATATAATTTTTATTGGCTTATGCATTTCTTTCAAAATCTTCAAATATTTGCAGGCATATTATATAAATATGTATAATCAAAATGCAATAAAGTTCTTTGCAAAAAAATTTTATTTATGGACGTTCACACCCGCAAACCACCTGCAAGATTACGCGAAGCCAAGTACTACTTGCTCTTATCGACATTTTCAATCAATGCATATCAGCAAGGTAAATTTCTTTAAGAAATCTAAACGCTTATTATTTATTTTTTTTTAAGATTAACCAAAAATTTCAACGTTCATCAGAAATTTGCAAAAAATATGCCAAATGGTACACCAGAGCTGTAAAGTGTTGGTACTTAAAGGTCATGGGCAACAACCAGAAATCGCCGATAATAAGCGACTCGACTTTTCCTTTTCATATGGCCAGACCCCGAGATTAAAAAATAGAATTATTAGTTTTCAATTTTTTAGTTTTTATTAACATTTCTTAACACAACTTTAACTCAACCCCAGAAGGTCACAGCCTATGTGAAAACTTTCGTCGTCTTTCCTGGGCTAACGGCACAAAAGTAATTGACTAAACACACATTACGGAAAAAATAATTTGAGAAAAACTGGTATGTACTATACTATATTTATGCATATGTAAGTTTCTTTGGAGTCAAAATGAAATTGATGCATTCAAAAAAAAAAAAAATTGCATAAAACCTGATAATTTTGTGGCAAACCCTAAGCACGGAGATTCGATCGGAAACCCCCGAATCTCAGGGTGAAAAATTCAATCTGGCAACCCTCTATACAGTCAAGTTAGTGTTGAAAATTGGCAATTTGCCAAATTTTGGCATGATAGTCAATTCTTTGTTAATGCTGTGTGACTGGTCACTAGTTATGTTAAATTTTATTAGCGAGACTCGGAAAGTGGTAGACTTATTTTTATTTCGAAATAACCATGTGGTCATGGTTTGTCAACGCCAAAAGAAACCGTTGATCGGTCAAAACTAAAATTTGGATATGCAAATGGCTTGAGCACAAACCAAAGGGTATACTGCGATAACAAAAGTTAGTTCTTTCATTGTTGGTTTTGCAAAATATTTGGAGCTACCCTCGTACAAGCATAATATATAAGCTAAATGCATCTTAATGATTCCGCCTAAATATAGGCAAAAATATACTCTTCGTATTTTATGGCTGTAGAACACTCATGGATAAGATTTTGACTCCTACTAACTGCTACGTAAACTATTCATAGCTATTTATTAAGAAATTAAGAACTTATTGGGCCGCCGGGACGATAAAAAAACACCTTCCAAATAGAATTAGGCTTAGTTTCTGAAATCGCTAACTTAACCACAAAGATGGCTACAATATGGTGTTTGCAAATGTAGAGCATAAAATTGTGAAAATCTTATTCAGTGGCGGAAATGTTAAGGCGACCCTATATTGTCAATCAGTTTGATCAAAATCTGCTGCCAATGGATTGAATCAAGCAATATTGACCATCTATGCTTCAGCCAAGCCTTCAAGGTGTTTAATAGAAAGTTTGAAAAACTCATGTGGTTGACGAGTGTGCTGGACCGACCGTCTTGGTATTGCACCAAACATTACCGCTCCCTCAGTGTAATGGAAAGTCTCTGAGTTATAGGAATCGTTTCACGCATCTTTGTATCCTTTTTCTCTATTTTGAGCCGTACCAATTACGGCAACGCTTTCACATTTTATGTTCTTGGCCGTAATTCTTCGAGAACCATTCGTCG
>NW_016208198.1:0-2021 GCF_001687245.7 Rhagoletis zephyria
TGTCGCTTCACTGCAGCAAAACCAAGTTGTGGGGAAAACCCTGACGATACGCGTACAATTGAAACCATGGGTATGAAGATAGCGCAAATTGATGTGAAAATTTCAATTTCATATTAAATATATTTATGTATGCATGTACATACATACATATGTACATATGTAAAAATGTAGTTTCGATTTAAAAAAATCGTATAAAGTTTTTCTTTCGCCATTCATACACCTCTAATTTTAGTATTTATTAAAAAAANCCATTCATACACCTCTAATTTTAATATTTATTAAAAAAAAACTCAATGAAATTCAAAAACTATCTCTTGCATTTGGTTTTACTCAATACCAATTTGAGCTGTGTTATCCAAAAACAAAAAGCTATCAATGGGTAGGTTCAGAAGGCGCAGCAGTTGAGCGCAACTGTTGCTAAACAAAANTTATGCGTCTTCTGAACGACTTCATACATTAGCTGTAAAATTCAACTCTCAAAGGTACACACCAACATGTTGTATCAAATGATCAGAAAAATATTACGATCATCTAACACGCAACTATTCAGTTGATCTGAGCTGTTGCGCCTTTTGAACGTGCCCAATTAAAATTCGTTTCTATTGAAATCAAGTTATATCCCTGCAAAAATCGCGACTACTCCATGCATGCGTGTAAAGAGTACTCCCCAAGGACCAAGGAGTACTTCAAAATTAACCACAATTCATATACAAATTATGGTCCAATTAACATTGCGATGTCTTAGGGCAGGACCATATACTCCATCCCTGCATTACATCAGAGTAGCACAAAACTACTCCAACATATTAACAATGGCATTGCTGTTATATTTTTTCGTTTGTACACGCTTTTGTTCTTCACTTCTCAGATGCTTTTTCGAAATTAATAAAAACCAAAAACAAAAATTAAAAATTACATGTTGCCTCTGACGGCATTTGAACCCGAACATGCTGGGATCTAACAACTAATAGCGAGCATCTCTACACGTTCAGCTACAGCCAGACATGCAAATGTGCTTTCAAATGCTCAACATTAATGACATTTCGTTAAAACACGAGCAGTGATCGGGTAACAAACAATAAGCTGGCGCAGAGACACGAGTTGGTCCGCTACAGCATGACAGAGGAACACTTTTGTAAGTACTCCAATATACCACAAATAGACTACATGGTCCAACGATTTTTGCAGGGATGGCTGCGTATGTATGTATATATGTACATATTTCGAATTTTTTTTTTATTTGTAAAGGCTCTCAAGAAAAACTAAAAATTCATATAAAATTACGCACAATAAATGGAAAATAAATTTTCTTCTATNAAATTTCTTAAATCAGTATTCAGCTCTTAAGAAAAAAATGCTCGTACATCTCGTCGCTACCATGTCCAACTATCGAATGTGAAATCGGCACTTTTCAAAATTTTGCTTTGCCACTAATAATTTTATTTCGTATAGCAGCATTGCTTAAGCTGTTGTTTTTGACAACTTAATTGTTGGTTAATGGCTGCAAATAGTTTTATAGAAAATTAGAAATGACAAATAATACTTTCATAAAAATATAAGTATAGATTTAAAAAGCTGCTTGAATACAAAAGTTTTATGAAAATGTCACATTAAACAACTGTCTAAATCTACGTTATTTTTNTTTCTCGAGCGAATTGCTCTGGGGAACCTGTTGTGTGAGTTGCTGGCTTTTTGGCTAGACTTTGAGGAGGGTTTAGACACGCATATCGGCGGAAATAGATGACACGCCATTTCTTTAAATAAAATTAATTGGTGCTCGTTTGTATGTACATACATATGTAAATGCATGTGACTATTGTCAACTAAATCGAATGCTTTGTAAGTGAAGTGACTTGTGGTCCACTTGAGGTATAGGTGGACCAGTTGGGCCCAGTTGGTAACCAGTCGGGGACCAGTCCGGGAACCAGTGGGGAACTAGTTTGGGTCTAGTCCGAAACTGCTTACTTTCGGACCATTTGGGGACCAGTTGGTCTTTTTAAACTCCTGTGGCCGTTTTAAGG
>NW_016208200.1:0-2021 GCF_001687245.7 Rhagoletis zephyria
ATACGCATACATGCAGGCATTCCTGTTTGTTTGCCTACATCTTCAGACTAAGACAGCAAGCCTAAACCACGGCTACTCCACGCAATCTGTAATCGAAAACCCACTAAGTGACAGTCTCGTTGACTTTGGTTGATTACTGTAATTGAGAAGCCTTATAAGTGGCGCCGCAGTAGTGCACATACATACATACATACTACATATGAATGCAGCAATCGTTCGATTGCGCTAACTGAAGGTAAACCTCGCATTCATGCAGCATATTGGCAATATTGCCAGTTACTTTATTAAGTAGTCGATAGATTGAGGAATACGTTTGAACATCCATCTCCACATGCATATAAATACTATATCTACATACGATCAAAAGCATGCTATATACATACATATGTTTGGTTAGTTGAGATATGCAAAAGGTGTAACATTTTCACACCTTCATCGGGCAAATATAATATTTTTGAAAAAATTGTGCCTATTGAATATATAGACTTGAGAGTACTGTGAAAAAAATGTAGAAATAATTTATTCATGTAATCGCTTTAATGAAAAAAGTAATTGAGACGAAAGGCTCAAAAGCTTTGGGTGCGGAATGACCATTGTTGACTGTCAGATCTGTGCCTGTTTGTGACCCCTGCATTCAGGATAGCAACGACTGCTAGCGACGTTTATAGGAAACGCATGAAGCTAGTGGCCAAGAAAGCTCTGGATCACCATTTATGCTTATGTGCGGCACTATTATCCCTTTCCCTGCATTTGTACAATATATTGTACGTTTAATTTTTTGTAACATTGGAAGCGTGCTACTAAAAATCTTATTAATACTTTCGAAAACAAATCAAACTTTATGAAGTTTTGGAATGTCCCGAATAATTCACGTAAATCTTAAAATAGAAAGCGTTTCAAAAATATTTTTAGAATTTAATTTAAAAATAGACAATTTTATAAAATTCCAGTGACACGCAAGTCAAGTAAAATCGCTAATAAAAGCACATAGTATGGAAATATAAAAAGNCGAAAACAAATCAAACTTTATGAAGTTTTGGAATGTCCCGAATAATTCACGAAAATCTTAAAATAGAAAGCGTTTCAAAAATATTTTTAGAATTTAATTTAAAAATAGACAATTTTATAAAATTCCAGTGACACGCAAGTCAAGTAAAATCGCTAATAAAAGCACATAGTATGGAAATATAAAAAGCATTTCATATATAAAAATGCTAAAATTAAACTATCATGAATTAAAATATTTTTCCCGAGTGGTAAAAAAAAATGTACAATATATGTACATTTGCACTGAACGGTTGTAAGTGTCTTGTACAATATATTTTACAAACGTCCGCAAAGGTTGCAGTTGAACAGGCAATTCGGGTGGTTTTTGCCGTGGTTTTTGAAGAGCGTGTGCGTTGTTGTTGCGGTAAAGGGTAGGTTTTTGACTTCTTGATCTACTGAAGGCAGAAAAACCGGGAANCTTGTACAATATATTTTACAAACGTCCGCAAAGGTTGCAGTTGAACAGGCAATTCGGGTGGTTTTTGCCGTGGTTTTTGAAGAGCGTGTGCGTTGTTGTTGCGGTAAAGGGTAGGTTTTTGACTTCTTGATCTACTGAAGGCAGAAAAACCGGGAAGGTTTATTAAAACGGGCCATTTGTATTTTATATTGTAATTGTATCTGACATTTTTCAAAATTTCTTTATATAAATCTCTTCTCATAGAGAAAATTTATAATTTTTTAAGGCAAATCTTAACCAAAGGTACCAACAGCGGTTTAAAATGCCACTTACTGTTCATAACGCACTGAAGCATTAATTTTTCAGTCAATTTGTTAAAAAAAATGTACTACCATTTTCGGAAAATATTCTAAACTTAAACTTATCAAAGTTTTCACTTTTTCAGACTACATCTGATTCCTACTTATTCTTAGTTGGTGGTCGAGTTCGATGAACCTTGAAGTTTTTTGGTATTAAAATTTGCCAGTGAAAGACCACTACTTGTGGATTAAAATGCATAATACGCCAATAAAAAAAA
>NW_016208202.1:0-2020 GCF_001687245.7 Rhagoletis zephyria
TTTTTTTTTTAATTTTTGTTGTATTTTCGTGGTCGCAGCGCCACCAGTGCAAGTACCGTCTTTCCGGAAAATCTGACCTCGACTGTTTCAGCGCGAATGGAATGGCGCAGCTGAGTGAGCGCGAGCAGCAAATTTCGTCGTCGACAAAATTTGCACATTTCACTGAGCATCCAACCGCCGAATGACATGACGTCCCACTGACAGTCAAATTGTCGCGCTGAATAGCGGGCAAATCGTCAACTGTGCGGGCGTGCTAAATGGGAAATGGGAATGGCGATCACAGCGATCAAAACACAGCAATATGCTGCCACTTTGCATGCCATTCATTTCAGATAAATACTATGTAGGTAGGTACATAAATATCGTTGTACATAGACTTGTAGACAAATTCCCAAATGAGCTGTGGTAAACGTGTGCGCACCAAATTGGTACAACTAATTACCGTAGGAAGACAATAGCGCGAAAAAACAATAGCTGAACGATAAGTAACAAATCGGGTGGATACGATCCGGTGATTCAATAAATCGCATAGAATTTAAAATCACGAAAAGTAAACGCAGCGTTAAAGCATGTTGTGAAAAAAAAGTGTAGCGGGAGACTGAAAGATTTTTCTCCACAAAAAATTTTAATGGAAATAATCTTGTGTAACACAAACGAGCACGATCCTTGCAAAAATCGACATTCTATTCTATCTCTTCTTATCGTTTTAGTTTTCACCATCATTTCTATTGTTATCGATATTTTTTAATTATCGATAACTATATCATTTATCGATGTTGTTGTCAAAACATAAAATTACCGATATCGATATCACTGCAGGCAGCATTTTTTGTTTCAATACCATAAAAAACGAAGCGATAGAAACAGGGAGCTCAAGAAACTGAAATATGTGTGTCGAAAAAACGCCGAAAGAGGCGAAGTTTAAATCATTTTTAACTTAGAAAGAGTGTCAGCGATTTATTTTCAGTATCGATTTTTTATGGTTATCGATGGACTTATCGCTATCGCTATGGAAGTCAGGCGCCCTTTGTAGTCGCTGACCGTCAGAATTTCAATAACTTGTTATCGATATCTTTTGATAATATCATCTTTACTTCAAATACATTTCTACGATTCTATGGTTCGGTAATAAATATTTTCATAATGCCTCTCTGAATATTGGGCGCGCTTGTGACTTTTAGCAACCTTACTCAATTTTATTAATGTTCGACGATGAAAATGCTGCAAGCCATAAAGTTTTGTTTATATGTACCACATACATACATAAGTAGAGCCGACCACTCACACGAAGACCAGTCTTCTCAATGCATCTCCCCCCGCTATACAAACCATCTAATAAATATGTCACTTAACATGCAATATAAAACACATAAAATACGCCAACTATAGTACTTACTATAGCACTTATGTACATATCAGTCTCCCCACCTTCGGCAAGGCGCGCAAACAAATTTATTGTATGAAAACTTGTCAACTAAACTCAGTCGATTAACTAAGAGAATAAAATTGAGAAACTTTTTAAGCGAAAGAAAACAAGTTAAAATTGAATTAAACGAACGAGTGATCAGCGAATGTGCAGCAACAATGTTGCCTTCTGCATCTCTGCGTGCTCTGGCCGTGGGTATGGGGGCTGCGGTCAAATTGTGATCAGCGGCGGCCAGCAGATTTTTGTGCTGTTGAATTTCGGATAAAATACTTAATTCAATTTACATAAACTATAAACCATTTCGATGTGAATATACATTGTAAATGGAAATGGCAGTGAGCGTTTATGGGATCTTCCATCCATATACTATATGTACATACATACATACAAGTGGCATACAAGTGTCGCCAGCAGGTTGCCGCCACTCATTGTTGCTGCAATGGAAATCATCACAGCAGATCACTTGTCATGTGACGTTAATGCTCACTTAGCTGCCAGCAGAAAGGCGAGGAAATGCGTCAGAGCGTACAGCGAAAAGCGTCAAACAAATTTTTGTATTTGTTTTTTTTTCATTTTTGGCCAAATGGCAAAAGC
>NW_016208203.1:0-2020 GCF_001687245.7 Rhagoletis zephyria
AATTGCGAATGATGCGCCCTAATATACGAGTACATATGTATATACGAGTGTGACTATTTTCATGTTTTCAATTGGGAATACACAACCGTGTTTGCACATTTGCGCAACTCATCTTTGGCCAAAGCATTACATTCCGATTCTTGTCATTTCCCCACCTTGTGACAGCCTTTCTGACGTTATCTGNCCACAATGCAGTGGGCTTTCTGTTGACGTCAAATTCAGGCTTCCACTTTATTGCTAAATGTCATTGCTGCGAGCGCTAAATCTACGTGTGGATTGGACGGCACAGACGCTATTGTTCACAGTAGCGGATTTGCCCTAAGTTCCGGTAGGGCCGGTCCTAGGGCGGCAAGGCATTAGGGGAGGCAAATATGATAAAGAAATACACTGATGGTAACAAGATGTGCCCGACCCAATTCCGATTTTTTCATTGTTTTACGTCCCAGTGTTTTGGTCATGAGCTCTTGGTCTATATTGGCTATTGTTCACCGAAAAGAGATAAAAAGACAAATGTTAGCAGTAAGCAATATAGCGATTGTTGTTATTTTATCGATAATATATTTCGGCAAAAAATTAAAATCATATGTAGTAGCTAACTAACCTACGTTTAGAAAAGGGCAGCTAGTACTACAGGGCCTAGCGCGGCCAAGACTGTAAATCCGCCACTGATTGTACAACCAGTTGCTTGCTGCTTACACGGTGACTGTGTAAATTGATTACAATTTTTGGTTTTAGAAGCATAGCAAACATACTAAATTTTGACGACGACTGGAGTTAAGTTACTTTGTTAGAAATGTCGACTTTTTATGGCAGATAGTCAGATGTGTCTAGTCAAGTGAGGGTAAAAAATTTATCCATCGTTGAGCAATAAAATCTGAAAAAATCGCAAGCCTAGTACAAAAAAATTCTGTTGTGAATTGCCCTAATAAGTTAGTAAGATTATATAGATTTCTAGCGCATAAAGTTCAATAAACCAGGGCAGGCTTTAGGGCATAAATGTATGCTTATCTTCGCGATGATGTTGCACTCCGAAATATTCCTAGTAATGTAGTGGTGAAACCTTACGTAACAGACTTTCGGTTTGGTTCCCGGCTGTGCCACGAGCAACCCATCAACTTTCCTTCTTTCACCGTGTTATCCAAAAAATTATCTCAAGGCAGCTATTCACACAATCGGGTATCAAATGACTTCCTTGAGCTGTTGTCTGTTTCCTAATTTCTCCGAATGCCAATAAGTCCGGCCACCCAGTATTTACTGATTGACCAAGTGCTGCAGAAAAAATCGTAGGAGGCTTTTCTTGTGTCAAATTTTCTTTCGGCAGTACGCAGTTCTTAAGAAATTTGCTGCGCTTTCTACTACGGGTTTCTAAAGTTTTTTTATAAAAAAAACACAAGGCGACCCAGGTTTGCAAAAGAAGTATATGAAGGAATGAGGCAACAGACTGTGGAGTATCAGATATCGAAATTCCTTGGACTCACACACGAAATATGGCAATTTTTTTCTTTACCGTTTTCTTGAGAGCTGCATGCTGGGCTGTAAACACTTCCGGCCAGACCAACGCGTCATAGGTGAGAATAGTTCTAACTGCATTGGGTATATGGACAGGCATATTCTGCAGTCCGTTCTAATTGTTCTATTACAAAAACAACTACTAAAAATTTCTCCTCTACCGATAACTGACGATTTACCCATGTTAAACAGACTTTGTATTTGGGGTGTTCACAACGGTCGCGTTAGTGTCGTATTGCTGCATGTCGTAAACTTTAAACGGTTAAAAATATATTAAGGGGTTTACAAAGTACCAACAAAGTCATATTATGAATTTTCACTGTGCTACAAAAAATATGGTTGGGTTTCAAGTCCTCTAAACATTTATTTAAGCTTTTAAAGTTAACGACGTACAAAATACGACACTTACTGACACCGTTGTGAATACCCTAACTGTTTAAATATATTTTTGCAGCATCTAGGAAATTAGAACCGCCATTTTTTACCTGTCCGCTTCACTTGTTATGTCCAT
>NW_016208204.1:0-2020 GCF_001687245.7 Rhagoletis zephyria
TCGATAGGGGGCAGTAGACCAAGATCTTCTTGGTCAACTGAAATCTGGGAGAGGTTTCAGGCCTCTTGCCTCAATTCTAAACTGGGGTTCGGCAGGTGAACCTAAAACAAATTGTGCGAGCTTTCGCACCTTAGCCGATAGTGTCACATTTATTCCACATATATTTGTGTCAACAGGTCGCGTCGGGAGATTGATGAGTCTTTGCAGCCGCTCTGTAATGAAAGTCACTTCTGAACCCGAATCAGGAAGAGCCCTAGCTTCATAGTCCACCCCTAAGTGCCGGATGTGCACCATAGCCGTACCCAAAATTATGTTTTTAGCACTAGCAGCAAACAGAGCGGTTACATTACCGGATGTCGATGCGGCATTAGGCTGCTGTGCCTCTCCATTTCCCGTAGAAGGTCTCCTGTTTGTGGCCGTAGTGCTGTTTCCAGCTTGAGTTCGGTGCAATAATGAGTGGTGCCGCTGATGANAGCCCTAGCTTCATAGTCCACCCCTAAGTGCCGAATGTGCACCATAGCCGTACCCAAAATTATGTTTTTAGCACTAGCAGCAAACAGAGCGGTTACATTACCGGATGTCGATGCGGCATTAGGCTGCTGTGCCTCTCCATTTCCCGTAGAGGGTCTCCTGTTTGTGGCCGTAGTGCTGTTTCCAGCTTGAGTTCGGTGCAAGAGTGAGTGGTGCCGCTGATGGCAACTCAAGCAATTGAAAGTACTCTTACAATTCCTCGCTATATGAGAATGTGCTAGGCAATTCATACATAAGTAAAAGATTTTCGAACCACCTTACACCGATCGTCTACCTTCATCGCTAAAAACTTGGGACATGATTTCAATGCATGGGACTGGTCTGAGCACAACCTGCATGCAGGCTGCGTAAAATGGGTATGATGGGCCGTTATTTTTTTTCCAAACGGCACCACTGGTGCTCGCATTGGTCCTGCCTTAGGCACTCGTGTGCTTTGAATGTCCGAAACTGTTTCTAAGGTCTGATACCTACTCGAAAGGTAGTTATCCAAATCCTCCCACCTCGGAATTTCAGCTTTGTCAACGATTCCCTGCTCCCACAAAGCTAAAGTGTTGTCTGGTAATCTGCTGGAAACTAAAAACACAAATATAGCATCTCAGTTCGCAATATCAATGTCATACATTTGCAGGACTGCGATACAATTATTCACTGTCCGCTGCAAATGTTTAAAATCCGTACCACGCTCAACTGTTACCGTGGGCAAGTTAAATAATGTCTTCAACTGGCTATTGACCATAACTCTTTTATTTTCATAACGATCGCTCAAGTTTTGCCACGCAATCGCAAAACCATCATTGGTCAACGGGGACTTTTTCACGATATCCTTGGCTTCCCCACGGGTCTTTTGATTGAGGTGGTACAATTTCTCAACCGGAGTTAACCGCGAATTATTTATATAAATGGCCGTGAATAAATCCCTAAAGGATGGCCACGCCATATAATCACCATAAAAAATCTCCGTATCGCATGGAGGAAGGTGAAGGCTTGACCGCGGTATTGGCTCAGGCTCACGGTTTATGGGGTTAAACGTTGAGGAGCTTGGCTGATANTACAATTTTTCAACCGGAGTTAACCGCGAATTATTTATATAAATGGCAGTGAATAAATCCCTGAAGGATGGCCACGCCATATAATCACCATAAAAAATCTCCGTATCGCATGGAGGAAGGTGAAGGCTTCACCGCGGTATTGGCTCAGGCTCACGGTTTATGGGGTTAAACGTTGAGGAGCTTGGCTGATAAAAAGTCAAATTATGAATGGTTTCACCCATCAACGCCGCACAAGTCAGGTATGCTGAATAGCAATCCTTGTATTTACATTTGGCTAAACTCATGGCCGCAACACCCGTATTGTCTTCAGACAAATTCCGCGAATAAGAATCGAAAGAATCCTTGACTTTTGCCCACAGTGCCTTAAGCTCCTCCTTGTGTATCTCAAGCGAAAAAAACAGAGTGATTTGCACCTGGAGTCTGATTAAACCGCTCTTCAA
>NW_016208205.1:0-2020 GCF_001687245.7 Rhagoletis zephyria
TGCATTTTCTTGATACGCGGCTTTGTGCTTTAAACGACGAGATATATGTTTAGATGACATCCAGGTGTTAGATATAGATAGCTTCCCTGTAGAGAGTCCAGACTTCCAGGTGCATAGTTCTCCCATTACAATTTAAAAAAATTTTGATGACGAAAAAAAATCGAAAAGCTTAGAAGGGGTTTTTTTAATTTTGTTGGTAAAAGTATGAGATAAAAAATTTCAATTTAAGGCTTAGAACCAAATTAAAAAATTATGTAAAGAAGAAAAAATGTGCCATATTAAAGAATTCTTTTTTTTCCAATAAGGGGGAAAATTTACTTTGATGCTAACACAAAAAACTTCAAAATCGAAATTTATTTTGAAAAAAAGATTAAACTCGTAAAAAATTTAAATATCAAGAAAGAATCTGCCTCGATCAAAAAAATTTGGTATCGATAATATGTTCATTAAATTTAAATCTTGGAATTTTAATATAAAATATTTGGAAATACAATAAAATATAAATATGGAAAAGAACTTATTTTAGTAAAATATTTTTAAATTTCCAAATCTAAATTAATTTATGCCTACTAAATTAACTAGAAAACATTTATTTTAAAAATTAAGTGTAAGAAAGCTCCGTCCTAAAAAAATATTAAAAAAGCGTTTTTGTTCCAATGAGAATGCAAATGTACTTTAATATTGTCAAACAAGCTTTAAAATTGAAATTTATTTCGAAAAAGTCTTAAAATTAATTTCAAAACCAAAATGCGTAAATTTTTTATCCAATTAAAATGAAAGATTTTTATAACAATACAAAAAAAAATTAAAAAACAGTTAGTTTATTTTTATTTTATTTAGTTTTTATTAAGGGGTGAACTGTATTTTTATAAAAAATAATTAAAATTGAGTTAAAAAAATATATTAATTGTGAAGACTTGTCAATATATGGTGCGGCTATAATTTTTTCGACCACTGTATTAATACTTATTCAATTATGAACATACGCCTTAAGATGATTCATATTAATAGATCCATTGAAACTTTTTCAAAAAAAAACTTCTATGTATTGACAAAACAATCTTTTTTTCTAAGACTAGCACAATATTGGGTATTTAAACAGCAGTTGTACCGCGATATTCAAGGGAAAGAATAAACACAAAATATATAAAAACAAATTATTTGAATACTAAAAACAGTCAAACAAGAAACAGCTATGAAAATACAATTTTAGCAAGTAGCAAATGCTATAAAAAAGAATATATATAAATCCAATATATGAACATACATATGGATGTGTATACAGTATATTTTGCTTTGCTGCCTTTGTGCTTAAGTGAACATTTAAGATACCTACCCCAAAATGCGCATCAGCGGCATTATTTTGTTGGCCATGTCGTTCGAATGGACACCGACGCTCCAGCTCTGAAAGTATTCAACTCGGAACCCGCTGGTGGTAGCAGAGGAAGAGGGTGGCCCCCACTGCGATGGAAAGATCAGGTGGATAAGGACCAGGCGTTTCCAATTGGCGTCAGTTGGCACAGAGGAGAAACGACTGGCGTGCTTTGCTGAACTCGGCCAAAATCGCTTAGGCGGTTACAGCGCCAAAAAAGAAGAAGAAGATATGTATACAGTATATTTTGCTTAGCTGCCCATCCTTCTTTGCAAGAAAAACTTGTGCGCTTAACCGAAAAAAGCACTTAAGCGAATTTTCTTACTACTTCAATGAGGAAGGTATCCGAATCCCTATGAAACCAAATAAAGGAGGAGCACTTACCGAGTAGAAATTACTGCAAGATAAATTTTTCCCGAATGGTATCTAATTATCTAAATAACTACATAAAATAATTGCCGTTTTCGTTGTTCTGCGAGATGAGCAAAATAAATAATAGCTTGTAAAATTAGGGTAAGTGTAGAGCCAGTGCAGGTAAACGTAGTACTTTCTTTGATAATTGATAATAGTTGCAAATTTTTAAGGCAGGTATCGCTAATGTGTAGGTATGTTGAATGCAAGTATCGGAGCAGCTTCCTTATAAATGTT
>NW_016208206.1:0-2020 GCF_001687245.7 Rhagoletis zephyria
AGCAGCAGCAGCAGCAGCAGCATCTCGGCGACAAGTGCACAACTCAACTCTACACAGGGGTAACAAAGTCTGAAGGCCTCTTCTCAGTTTTGATAGCGAGGCAGTGAGGCGAAGTGTCTCGTGAAAATGTCACCGATCTTGTGTTGCTGCTGCTGGTGCTGCTCGCATTGCCGATGACAACATGCTCACTAGCACCAGTTTGTCTGTCTGTTTGTCTGCTCCCTTCAGTGTCACAGCTAATCGAACCGGGCGCAGACAGACAGACACACAGACACAGACACATTGCTGATTGGCTTGACAATCAATCGACAGAAAGCACCACCACCACCACCACCACCACCACCACCACCAGCATTGAAACTGAAAACTGAAGACTGTGAAATGTTATGATCAGGCTAGCGGCAGCACTTGACAGCACTTTGGCTTGTCTGCTGCTGCCGTTGCAACAAAACACAGAACAAGCTTTTGAAAAGAAAGCAGCATTTTTCAGCACAAATAAAAGAGTGGCACTTTGAGTACATCCAAGTACTGGGTGGTAAGTGGTAGTGGTGATCAATGAAGAGTTGATCGATGATGGTGGTGGTGATCAGTGGCTGCTGCTGGGTCAGCTCATTGTGTCACAATCACTGCTGCCGACAGACTGCTGCTTGTTTGTTGTCTGCACCACCACCACCACCACCACCGCCATCCAACAAACTCAGATGACACATGACTTTTGACACTGGAGCAATCACGAGCGGTACTTGTGATTATTATTAGATCGAGAGAGGGAGGGGAAAAAACACGACATAATCGACGAAATCAGTTGTCACGCCTTTCAGTCGACCGCTAACGGGACAGTCGGTGTGTGACGCAGTAGTGACGAATTGGTATAGTGGGAGTTCACTTGAATTGAGCTAGCTAGCTAGCTAGCAGGCGGCAAGTGGCCTTTGAAGAGAGCCGAAAAGTGACTTTTGTTCGCTCTTTTCTATTTGTTCTTTTAACATGCGACTTTTCCGACATTATTCACACTGCTGACAGATTAGATAGTGATCAAGTGTATGAATGAGTTTATTACAAAGTTCAATTAGTCTGCACTAGGAGAAGACCGTTCAATGCTGAGTAATCTACTTTGTCTACTCGAATAAACAGTGTTTTGAAGTGAACAAGGTTTTCACTGCTCTAGAGCACATTTTCATTGTTCTTTTGGTGTTTTTTTTGTAAAAACTAAAAAACTGACCACACAAAAAAGCGCAAACTTGGTGCACTCACTTGAGCCATTGTCAATGATAATTTTCCCTGCTTATATCACTCAAATCGCTGCAATTAGCCCTTTTCCCCTTTTTCAACTTTAACTTCTGCTTCTGTTTTTTCTTCTTTTTCACTAGGGCGTTTCATGTTCATTTTGTTGTTTCACTGCGTCATTGCAATGAGCAGCAGTGCAAGTGCGGCACACACACACACAATTGGCCTGCACTATGCACCTTTTCTTATGCTGCTCCGAGTGAGCGAGCTCCACTCATCGAGCTAATTAATAAATTACTATTACCCCTCGCAATTACAAACTAATAGAGGCAACAGCAGCAGCAGCAGTACTGATCATCAAACACACACTACCACAACTAGCTAACTGCAGCAGCAAAGCCACTTTCTTTGAAAGTGGCCGCAAGTGGTCTTTGGCGGCATCACCATCACCACCATAGGACAATTTTCTGCAGCCAGTGCACTGCGCACACACACAGTGAACACACTGTCAACAATTAACGAGTAGTTCAGTGCAGCAGTACAGCAGGCCAATAATTTGCGATTAGCAGCAGCAGCAGCAGCAGCAGCAGCTTAGTTGATCACAACAAATGCCCAAGTTTTTTGTCGGCGTCCTGGCGCAAGGCGATTATCAGTGCTGCTTCTAATCAAAGCGACGGCTGCTGCTCCATCACCACCACACTTCTTGACCAGAAAAAGAAGAGGGTGTAATGNTTAGTTGATCACAACAAATGCCCAAGTTTTTTGTCGGCGTCCTGGCGCAAGGCGATTATCAGTG
>NW_016208207.1:0-2020 GCF_001687245.7 Rhagoletis zephyria
GTTTGAAGTTTTTGAATGTTCGAAGAGGGTTGCCACGTGTTTTAAAAGTCACATTCAAAATATTCAATAAGTTGGATGAATTATTAAAAAAAAATGGGTATCGATCGAAATGGGTTTTGAAAAGACTTTATTTATAACTTTTATTTAGGAGGGTTGCCATGTGTTCTAATAATTTAATTCAAATTAGTTCATCAGTATATTGAAATAAAGAGATTTAAGAAGGTTTTAGTTTGAGAGTCTTTTTCAAAAGGCAAAAGGCAAATAGAGAGGTCCAATTAAAGACTGTAGATGTGTGCAAAAGTTTTAAATTTTTTAATCAAAAACTTTTTTAACCGATATAGGGTGTTTCCGATTTTGATGAAACTAAAAACCTGCACTATGCGAGACTTATCTTCTCTCAGAAACGGCTGCACGGTTTGAGATGAAATATGACACTCGAATCTCCTATAACTCTGACTAACATTTGGAATATTATTTAAGTTTTTGAAATTTTGGGCGTCTTAAGGCCATGCTGGTTCACTAGCTTTTATTTTACTTTATTTTTTAAAAGAAACACCTCACAAACATAAATTTTCCACAGCCGCCAAAAATTGCTGGGATTATGAAGGGTGTAATTGAAAATGCTTTTTCAAGCTTCTTTGTTTTTTTGACGCTTCTTTTCCCAGAAAAAGCTCTTACTAGTACACATTGCAAATCGCAGTTGACTTTTTTTCTGTTGAAAAACTTCCAAAAAGCGCCCATGTTTCTACAAAATCACATCAAAACGCACTTGTATCACTTCTATGTATAAGAAATAGGCCGAACCTTCGGCCGGACACTAATGTATATGAGTATGATATGATGTGTAGGTGTGTATGTATGTAAGTACAATATTAGAAAGCATGCACCGGCTAATGCAGAGCAAATGCCGCAAACAAATGAATTCATACGCATTTAAGCACATAAGCAAGTACATATACGCAACTACATATGTATATGCTACATGTGTACATATGCATATTTGCGCACATGTTGACTTTCCAAAAGACATAAATGCCTCTGGCAAACTTCCACTCCACCCTCTTGGGTGTGGCGCCGCATCACAACATCGGTGCAGCATTTTTAGATACTTAAAAAAAAATATGTGTGCCTTAAAGTAAAATTATTTATGTATAATCTTCATAATTCATAGAGCTCCTCCGGCGGCAGAAGGGTGGCGCTTTTTAGCGTTGTTGCAGATGTTACTGTGAAACGAATAAATTGAGTTGGCTAAAATTCTCATTCTTGCCTCACTTCCAGTCGGACTCTTTGGCTTTGAAAGTAAGAAGAAATCTTGCTTATGCCGTAAACATTGTCTGTTTCCCATAGTATTCATAATCAGCGAAAATGTGTGATTTTTTTTTTTTTACATACACCCACAACAAATCGTTTGCTAATGTCTTCTCTGGCACAATCATCGACTATTTGTCAACCAAATATGGGTTAATGGGTTTCTTATGTCATTCAATACGCATAACGCGCGACTAACACGCCTTCATATCTGCTGTGNTCAGCTCCGCCACGCCACGCCACCCCAGTCTCAATGACCCCGTTTTAACTTTGTGCTGTATTACTGAATTTCGCAATTTTCCCCACATATTTGCTTCTTTTTATACCTTTCATGAGCATGAAATGGTATTGTGACTTTCATTTGATGTTTTTAAGTACTAGAAGAAAAATACATAGACCCATATAAATGTTTATCAAAATAATCCGAGCGTTAATCTGAGTCGATTTAGCCGTGTCCGCCTGTCTCCCTGGCCGTATGTCTGTCTAAGTGAACGCTAGTCCCACAGTTTTCGAGCTACCACGTTGAAATGTCTTTTTATAATGTATTAATCTTTTGTCGAACCGGCAAAATCGGACCACTCCAACATATAGCTCCCATATAACAGATTGTTCAGATATGAAATTTTGCGTTATAACTTCTTCATTTGTGCAACTATGTTCACATATTTTACTTATGGTCAATAAAAGTTTCATAAATTTGGTGATCATAAAT
>NW_016208208.1:0-2020 GCF_001687245.7 Rhagoletis zephyria
ATGTTGCTGGCTTAATTAGCTGATCACAAGTGTACAATGTTTTATATTAAATAGAAATACAAATAAAAGGCCAGCGTGAGTTTGGCCAAAACAACATTTTTTGAATGTTATGTTTCTTTTAATTTTAGTTTTGATTGTTGATGCTACCGACAGGGTAGGGAAATGTTATAATTAAGACATTTATTTTGAAAGTGGTATAAGTCACTTCACACTTCTTATTCTTAAATTGCCGGTTACTTGTATCTGAACGCTCATTAACCAAAGGTAGAGGGTTTTGTTGTTAGTATATGACGATAGAGCGATTTACATATGCATTCGGTTACAAGTATCCAGCCATTTACGCACAAGAGGTACGAAGTGACTTATTTATGCCACTTTGAAAATAAACGTCTGAATTATTGATGATAATAAAAGTATAATTTTAAATGAAATTTGAAATTTCCTAATGATAAGCCGTGGTTCAAATTGCCACTGGAATTTCATTTAGCTATTAAAATTTCAATTAACTCGCATACAGTCTAAATGCTAAATACAACTAAAGAATACAATTTGATAAAAGCTACATATAAAACAAACTCGACAGTAATTCTTTTTTTGTATGCATAAAGAAATTGCTATAGATAAAAACTTGAGTTGGCGTAGAAAGATTCGCAAGTACATGTTTAATTTCTACAGCCACTCTCTTCCAATCATCTTTCCATCGCTGTTACTTGATCCTTCAAATAATCCATATGATTCACGCTATCGAGCATGATATCGTGTTGATAGTCAACATGTTGTAGTATTAGTTGCATTTTATGCAAATTTTGACTGCTGTAGTCTGATACAATGTCAACCTGTGTGAAATTTTTGATAGTTTGGCCTAAAATCTAAAATATAAAGATATAAGTTGTACTTGAAAACGAATACTTATATATTAACCCGGTCAAGTTAGACAATCGAAGTTGCAAGAATTCGAATAAAGCTGCAAATTTGTACGAAAGTTGCGAACACCATTATAAATGAAACTTAAAAAGTACCCAAATCTGCAAAAAATTGATTCAAGGTCAAAAGCCACATAAACTGTTCTTTTTCCATTTTCAGTCAAAAAGGTTTATAATAACGATCGGTTAGACAAAAGTGTCCATCATATAATTATCTATTAAAACTGTTATGACAATTTCTTCCGAAGAATTAGCATTTCTGAGATATAGCGATTAAAAAAGTTGTTCTCCATAATATGTACAATTTCTACTATTCGTGAGGTAGTATACTTGGCGGCTTTTTATAACATGGTTTCCCCGGTAGGCCTATTATTGTAGCCCTGTTTAACTAAGATTGAATGAATAAAAATATTACCATTGGAAGTGATGAAAGCGGTGTAAATCAAAAGTAATTGGAGAAAACTCTTCTTTACTATAGTTTACAAGAACATCACTTGGTATCTATAATATTCAGCTTAATTCGAATATGTACTCAAAATATAAGAAACGAGTATATTTTTTGAGATATAGCCAACTTTCGGTTTTTTGTGTTGTGAAATGTTTATTGCAGTTTGTTTTCAAATAGCTGGCTAGGCTCAAACTTCTTTTTACAAACGGAAGCTTATTAAATTTGCTATCATCTATGCCAGGGATGGGCAAAGGGACTCCCAGTAGCTTTTTGCACTTAGGAGCTGGCATGGCTCATTTAGGTGCTAGATGAGGGGTGACATCAAGGGCCAGCATGAAGGGGGAAGAAGAGCGTTATACAATTTATTGTACTTTTACACCCATATTACACTGAGAACTGCTTACTTCTTCCGCAGCACTTGTCGGCTGTTTGACTGCTTTAAGAGCCAAAAATCTGCGCATCCCTGATCTTCGCAAACGATATCCTCCAACCGGGTTACTGGTTTAGGAGCTTATTATTGATTATCGACAATTTTGCATAATTAAAAAAAGAAAAAATATATAAACAAAATTTACTTCGGTATATATTAGGGATGTTAACTTTTCAGCTTTTTCCGATCCCGGGATTTTCGGTATGTCGTTATCACAAT
>NW_016208209.1:0-2020 GCF_001687245.7 Rhagoletis zephyria
ACCTATCTTAATATGCGCAAATTTAAACAAATATTTTTTAGAGTGTAGTTCAAATAATACCAAAAAACAAAAAAATAAATAAATTAGACACTCAATTTTGTGAAAAACTTGGAAGAATGCAATCAATTTTCTTAAAAAAATTTAACTTTCTTACCAAATTTTTTAGAAAAATTTAGTTTATGCAATTTGCACAACCCGCCGAAATTCTTTTTAACTGAATGCAAGTTTGAAGAAGCGCAAATGTTTAAATATAAGGCAAATAAATAGTTGCAATTATTTTTAAGAATTAATAGGCATTTTCGATTATTTCGGTTGTTGTTGATTAAGTAAGAAAATTACTTCTTTCTATTTTTTTTTATTATATTAGAGTAAAGAACTCACTTAAAATTAAAGATTTAAATGAATGTAATTTAGAAAGTTTTGTATTTGTTAATCTGCCTGGAATTTCGATGCATGTGCGTTGCTGAGCGACACATTGCTGTCCATATATACATACATACCCTGTAGTGAAAGGCCAATCTAGACAATAAAAATACCAGTTCATTAACGATGGCATACCAGTTCTACGGTTTCGAACAACTAATTTATGCGTTTAGCGACATCTGCCTTTGAACTGCCAAAGCCAAAAATAAAAAGCAATTAATTGCTCTTCTTACAAATGCCAGTTGAGACGTCGCGTGAAGGAATGGTTTCGCTCTGTAGGCGAGCAAAATCGCGTATTTATCATTTATGCCGTTCACGAGGGTCGAACATGCAGACTACTCCTTCAACTGGTAAGCTACTACTGGTATTTATACTGTTAGGTGCTGATACAGAGTCAGGCATCTGTACGCAAACAAAGCATTCGAGTTTGCCGACTGCGGAAGCCGAGTGGTGAGAGCTGCGTACCACAATTCCATAGGACCCAAGTTCGATGCTCGGTTCGAGCGATAAACAAAATGTATTTTTTATTTGCATAATTTTGTTTTTGGTTAGTAAATTAAAATTTTTCGAGTTTAATTTTAATAATAACATATCTCAACAACAATATAAAAAAGTAAAAAATAAAACTAGACAGAATTAAAATAACAATTAAATTTAAAATCTAATGGCAGTGGAACTCAAACAATGTGACAAAAATATCACACAAAAAAAATACAATAAAAAATAACATTTACCAAAACTTGGCCATGTTAATTAAAAAAATAAAATATTATATCAATGAGCAGGTATTCATAGTGGAGGCACTATTATTCAAGCCATTTTAGTAGATTAAAAAAATTATTATTTAAATTTCTTTCAAATATATGGAAAAAATCCCCAAATTTCAAATGTATCAATTCTTAATCTTTTTAGTGCAGGTTAACAAAAAATTTTATTTTACTAGAACAAAGAGCATGCTTGAATTGGCTTTAAATTCGCATTGCTTTCGTAGGCTGATCCGAACAAGGAGATCGATACGATTTAGTCATGCTACTTGTTTGATTAATCTTGACATAGCAATTCATTATATTCAACTTCGATGGGCTATAAAGCTTCATAATAGAAATCTTTCTAAAAAATCTTATTGCAAAATGGAAATTTTTATTAAAATTTATGTAAATTTTTATAAAAAACTTGCGGAAATAAATTAAAATAAAAAAATTAGCTTGCATTGTGAAAATTTCTCTATGGCCACACTATTGTGGCAGACTGTATGTACACTAGGGTGGTCCAAAATGCATGTGAAAAAGTAAAGTCGGAATTTTTATGCTCTCACCCACTAGGATTGTTCTATACCGAAAAATATACCTTTTTTTTATTCTGAAAAAATAGGGGTATACTTTTTTTTTCGATATATAACAATCCTAGGGGATGAGAACATTACAATTCCGACTTTAATGTTTTACGACCACCTTATTGTACACACATACATACATAAATAGTTTCGCCACGCTAAGCGAACCGGCAAATGGCAGATTTCGACGCAGCAATTCATTTTGTGTAATTTAGTTGCCTGACGCGTTGGTGTATAATAAATGGTGCTGTCGTTGTTGAGGCG
>NW_016208210.1:0-2020 GCF_001687245.7 Rhagoletis zephyria
CTTGTAGGAATACAAAAATTTATCTCACTCAGTAAAAAGGGACTACTTAATTAATTTAATTAATAATTTAATTTAATTAAAAAAAGAACACCAAGCATCTCTCTACGACTCTGAAGCGTCGGCAAATCTATAAGCTTCAGGCGATCCTTGTAGGGTGGGAGATTTTTAGACGAGTCCCAACATAAATTTTTGAGGGCAAATAACAGGAACTGTTTCTGCACTGATTCGAGCCTGTCACTATGAATTTGATAGCTAGGATTCCATACTATAGATGCATACTCCAAAATCGGTCTAACTAGAGAGGTAAAGAGAACTTTAGTGACATAAGGATCGTTGAACTCCTTGGCCCNATTTGGATAGAACGATTTTCTAGAGAAGGTCATGAATTTACACTTTTTCAAATTTAGTGACATGGAATTTGCTTTCTTTTCTTAACACAAATAAATAAATAGGAACTCATTTCGATTAACATCTATGTATATTATACCTACATTTTCCGTATATAAAAGGTTTCAATTAAGTTACTAATTGAATGGCCTTTAAATTTGTATGCAGGTGGCAACCCTCTTCGAAATTGTAAAATAAAACATAAGCTATTTCGACTAACACCCATGTACATATATAAAAGGTTTCCACCAACTTTCTAATTTATATGGATTTTGAATTAAATTTCGATATCAAGCTTTTTTTTTAAAGCTTTCTCGTTTGTTACTTGTGTACGAGCCACTCATTTGTCAAATTGTTCTCGTATATGAAAATCTTTAATTTTTCTCCTAATTAAGGTTATTTTTAATTCTGGGGGTAGCTGTCAACCCTCTTCAAAAAGATTTAGGAAATCAAACTTTCTTATTGTTTTGACTTTTGAGTAAGGTGGAAGCTCTCTTCAGAAAGAGTCCCTTATGTTGATCCAGGCTATAATTTATACATGTGTTTTTCAAGTTGTTAACATTTTTTAGTTAGTTAAATACTATTAAAAATTTAAACACTTAGAGCATAACTTACTAACTCACCCTTTTGTATGCTTCATAACTCCTAATTGTATTCCATGTCATTCGCAAAACCTTTAAATTTGCGCTTTTTTCTTTTTTTAATTTATCCTACTTATTTTAAATAACTTCGCTATAAAGGCTTAACTTTCATTTGTTTTTAGCCAAAACTATAAATCCCACTTTTTTATAAATTTGAATTAAATTTTTTTATGCTTAGTCTAGCCAGCTTTGCTGCAACAAATTTTTGGCATATTTACGACTTTGTTGGAAGCCAACACAATTTTAATACAGACCGTAGATTTTGTGGCATTAAAGCTGTCAAGTGGAACATTCCCATATACATATCTACATATGTGTGATGGAAATGCGAGTAAAATGTTTAAGTTAAATTAATGTTTGTGTAAAAAAATTAGAGCGGGATAAACCTATACATACATACATGTATTGCGGAAAAGTACATACATATATTTACAAATATGAATGAAGTGCTCGATCTGAAACTTTTTAGGTTTAGGATTTATTGAACCATTTCCGAAATATTTGCGTCGAAAGATTTTAAAAGTTTTACATTGAGCAAAGCATTGCCATGATACAATAATTTTTAGAAGGTAGTTCCACTTCAAAATTTTTCACATAAACCGTGTAAACCGTGTCTGTGACAAACACACCATGTGGCAACTGCTATGATATAGAACTTGGGGATTTTCGCATTGGCGATATCGCATTTTTGATTGACAACTGTTGTTGGCAACTGTTATAGATGCAAATTTTATTTTTTCTACCGGTGTCGAGGATAGCTTCGGCCGATCTGTCGGCTTTGCCAAGTCCTGCTAAGGCAATAGATTCGTTGATAACGTGATCGTGAGAATCTGTTTTGAGAAAAGGCACTTGTATATCAGCGCGCGTTGCTCCAACAGTCACAATGGCCGCGTGAGCAAAGCTGTGACGTGTCTTTCAAGAGATACGGGTGTGAAACCTCGACAGCTAATTTTTATACCCGAGCGCACTTGTGCACAAGGGTATATTAATTT
>NW_016208211.1:0-2020 GCF_001687245.7 Rhagoletis zephyria
TATGCGTGTAAAAAATGTCAATTCCCGTTGGTTTTTAACACATTTTAGCATGGGTGGAGGACGGCGAGGGGAAGACGAAAGCAGAACAATCGTACATATTCATGCACATATTTACATTTATAAATGCACACATATTTATGCGTTTGTCTTCTTGGACGAATGAAAAATTTCATATATGTAGTGATTTAGAGATTGCCGNGCTAGAGGCGATGCAACTTTTTGGCGTCTCGCCGTTTGTCTTGGTTCAAATCCCGGACGGACCAAGTAATAATTTTATTTTTTTTTTAATTGTCATATCCATATGTTGAGGTTCTCCCTCCACTTTCTTGCCATTTCCCACTCCTGAGGAAAGCAACACAATCGGAATGATGCATTAGTATTGTTGCATCCACGCACTTTGCACTTCCTTACAGGCATTTTTATTTTTAAAAATAAATCAATTAATCACAAATTAAAGCTTTGCTTTACACCACCAATTTCGACTTTTTCACGATGTCAGAGAAAATTTTAGAAGAAATGTCATTTTTCCCTCCTTTTGTATCAATTTTGGCGCAATTTTTACCATTTAGATTAGAAATGTATAATTTACATACATACCTATAGGTTTTAACATATTTTCTGCATAATACTGTCTGCACAATACTGTTGACAACATTTTTCCTGCACACCACTCTGTAAAGTCAATTTGAAATGTTAAATAACCGCGGTGAAAACCCATCGTTGAAACGTTTCAGACTTTCGTTTTTACGATACAAAAATTTGCATCTTCTCATAACTATACGTTCTCTGGTAGCATGCAGTATTGATGTATCGTGATCCATATCGCAAAATTTTAAAAAAATTTGATATCTGGTTCGCGGATCGCAATACTGTCAATAAATATTGAACGTGTAGCACTTTCAAAACGCGATCCATACATTTCGTCAGTACATCTTGTACTCTCATAATCCGAACATCGAAAACATTTGCCTTCGCTATCGGTGCTTAAAACCTTTCAAAACAAATTCAAATAATTTTAATTAACATTGACAATTTTAATTAACATTTAAAGTTAATTTTAACCAAGTTTTTACTCATGCCTTCGTGGAGTTCGCTCCACTTTTTCACTTCCTCAAAGCAAGAGTAAAATAAATCTAATAGTAGTGTAAAATGTGCACCAAGTAAACAACCAACAATTATGCTAATTTTGAAATTGCTTGAATTTTTCGATAATTATACAACTTACTTCAAGTTTTTTTTTTACGTATTCAACAATAATAAATAAAAATAACTACTGCCTTCCTGAAAAACCAAATTTTGTAATTTAAAAAACTCACATTTATTAAAATATTGTCTAAATTTTATAACAAAGTTAATTAAACCCACTTATTACCGGTCAATTAAAAATGAAATCTTTAATTTTTTTCGGTTTGCAGTTGCGGATCTCGCCATTAGCGTTACTTTGATTAAACTAAATTTTGTTAAATAGTTAAATTTTTTATTTATTTTTTGTAAATGTTGTAAAAAGCGACGGTTAACAAGGAAAACATTCAAATCGGTTTGGAGAAAAGCATAACATCAGTATATCCAGTATAAAAAAAAAATCGTGGTGAAGTCCTTTATGGAGATAAAGTTTCCAGAGGTGAAATTTTAGGTAGCACACAATTTCTTACACGCACGGTTGCTCTTCAGCACTAATGAAATAAACTTTAGAATTTATTAGAACAAACCCTGGGATTCAGTAATTCAGTCTCATCTCAAGTCACTAAATTTGAGATTAGCAATTAGTGACTATTTTTGTGACTTGAGATGATTTGGGTATTCAGGAGGAGAGTCACAAAAAGTTCACCAAAAATGTGTGGTGAAAACAAACACAGACAGTGAACTGATAGCGTTTATGTATGCCTTTTGCCCACGCCGCCCACAGAGTCGCAATGGTCGAGTGGTCTAAGCATTAGGCTGCCGGTCGAGAGGGTCCGGGTTCGAGTCCTCCTCCGGCGTAGAGGATTTTTTTATACCCGAGCGCACTTGTGCACAAGGG
>NW_016208212.1:0-1582 GCF_001687245.7 Rhagoletis zephyria
CTGTGAAAGAGAAGAAGGAGCAAATGAAAGAGTAGAGCAAAACGAAATTTTGTGTGGGGAAAATGAGAAAATAGAAATTGATGTACTGATGTGAAATGGATGAATGGACAGACAACAAACACAGCAGTGAAAATAAAAGCAAGAGCTGCAGTGTAATAGCAGTTGGAATTGAAGCTATGCACATCACCCTTGGATAAGACCGACTACGTTTTCACTTTAATCAGACACAAATTTGCACGGGAAACTAGAGAAAATTGCTGCCGATTTATGGATATTGTGCATATGTGAACTTTGTTGTTGTTGTTGTTGCTGTAGTCCGGTTGCTTTTGTTTGTAGTCGTTGAATATGCTGATGAGGTTTCGTTGCCTTTGGTCATGTCACTACCGATGTTGCTTTTGCTTTTGCCGGTGCGTTGATTGCACCGTCGCTGAACGATAAACGGCACCACACTGCGCGATCTGAGTTTTGCTGGCTGGCTGACCGGCTGCCTGGCCAGTTGGTGGCCATTTAAACAACAAGTAACAACAAATATTCGAGCATTATTGGAGTTACAAAAACAACGACGACATAATGTAGGAAGGTAGTAAAAAAAAATGTTGATTATGAATAGTCTGACGCCAATGGCGCTTGTTTAGGCTACTGCGGGCTGTGCATATTAGAGTGTGTCGCCCTCCATAAACGAGACTGGTTAAATTTCTTTATGCAAGCACTAATCTAGCTCAATTCGGGATCATTCTTCATTTAGAGGTACAAATTCTTATAGTAAGGTTAGCAGGATGGGTGAGGATTTTGCCATATTTTCATTCGGCTACATATAAGCAGACATTAAAAAGAGAAAGTGCAGATCATTAGCCGACTGAAATACATATCATTCAAAATAAAATTAAGATACGTTCCACCTTCTTGGTGTTTTCTAAACAAGGCAAGGAACGTGGTCCCTGCTGTCTGAGTCGCTTCGACTGTTCGTGCATGGACAAATAAGATGGTCAACTGATGCCTCTTAGTTCTCATCGAGCCAACGCTACTGCACCGAATCTCGCGATCACCCCGTTTGGTCCTTAAGGTTCTTGCAAAGGCTACATTTGATTCCTCGATTACCTTCATATGATCTCAGAGACATACGTAGACACTTCATCCGCTACCTCGTTTCCCTTGATATTATACTGTCCGGAAACCCAGTTGAGGGGACCTATTTGGCAAGTAATTTTCCTACAACCTCTTAGTTTACTATTTATTGATCTCAAAGTTTCTTTAAATATCGATGAATGTAATGGCTTTTCAGGATGGAACACAGGTATTTACTAGAAGACTAGTTTCCTTCTCAATAGCCTAGATCTCAGTTCCTTCTGCTTTCACAAGAGCACACATCTCAGCTCGGAAGATGTTTCAGTTCTCTATAGGACTATAGGAGAGGTAGCTTCCCTCTGAGTAGAGAGCGATCCATCCATCTGTCCATTGAGGGATGCCCATAGTGAACGCGATACAATGTACGTTTCTAGACCAGATACGATCAAAGAGAGCTTTAACGAAAGGTTGTAAAAAGCTCCATTTAAAAGCTTTACATTTTTATGTTTTTTGTTGT
>NW_016208212.1:1610-2020 GCF_001687245.7 Rhagoletis zephyria
TTAGACCAAATATGGGCGGAGAGTGCTTTTACCCTTTGTGCGTCTATAAAAAATGTATAAGTAAAAAGCTTTAAAAAGTTTTAGGCGCTGGCAAATCAATATGCAGCACAAATAAAGATCTTTTATAGTGCGCTCTCCATGTAAAATCTGTAAAATACTTCCAAAGCAAAATATGTTTTGGTTATTTTTGATCTGTGCTAGTAGATCTACCCTTGTAGCGGCACTAATCTTCCGCTTAACTTGTAACAGCAGGGCTTTCAGAGAGTTCGACTGTATGGTCTTTACTCCTTATTTTTCAAACCATCTGTAGGTGCGGAGCCCCAGGATAGGTTAATGAAGTGGTGACATTTTTGTACTTTGAATGGTGTGATAGTCACTTTTTCAGAGAAATGAATTTTAGCAAGTCTAGC
>NW_016208213.1:0-149 GCF_001687245.7 Rhagoletis zephyria
CCGCTGCCGCTGCCGCTGATTTTCTCTCTGTGACATCTTAATGACAACTGCGCCAAAGCAAGTGGGATGCGGATGGGCACAGAGAAATGAAAGATCCCTGAAAGATCAATAAATCCCAGTCCATTATCGTTACCCGATTTACTGCTTCT
>NW_016208213.1:236-2019 GCF_001687245.7 Rhagoletis zephyria
TCACCCCCGCCAATCGATGACGCTGATACTGATTTTTCTGTCATTTTCCTCTTGATCATCAAATTTGTATGCCATTTTTCTCTCAAGAGCAGCTGAAGTTGTAGCTGAGCTAAAATCACCCGAATATTATTAGTCCCTCGAATGATGATAATAAATTTTGTCTCCCAGATGCATCGAGAATTAAACAAAAAAATCAGCAGAAGCAGCAAACGAGTCAGTCAGTCAGTCAGTTTGCTTGCTCTTAATCGTCACGCAAAGTTCAAGAGTTGAGCATCTTTTTTATATAAATTAGTACGAATGTTTTTTTCAACATTTAAACCAGTCATTCTCGTTCTAGTTTCAAGTTTCAAGATTTAATGTTTTTTAGTTTGTGTTTGAAATGAGCTAAATGGCCTACAAGCATTGACTACATCAACTGAAATTACAGTGAATCACTAATTGATGTCAACTTTAATAGGGCAAAAAAAATAACAGAAGGAACGAAATTGAATTTTTAGCCGTCCTGTTCTATCTCATCTTTAATTCATTGGATATAAAAACCTGGCTCAGTTTAAAATCCTAGATTGCTGGGCATCTTTTAAGTCATTGACATTAACTTTAGTTTAAAAACTATCTGTAAAAATGGACCAGACATTTTTCCTCTTTACCTGCACTGTAATAAAAAATGTCAGTTTTTTTAATTTTTGCACATTAAAACTTTTTTATTTTAGTTTTCAAGTGCATTCTAAGCCTATTCAATCTTTATTGCAGTGTAGTTTTTGTCAAAATCACTAAGCAGTGTTCAACAGCAATAATAAATCAATTGATGCGGCAAATCTAGGTCTACTAAAAAATAAATCAGAAAAAATGGCTGCCAAAAATAGCTGCACACTTGTGCCGGCGCAAATTGATATTTTTTCTGTTTTTTTTATCAAACTGAATTTGAGAAAAAATTCTCATTCTAACATAAATAAAAAATGTATTGTGAACGCAAAAACAACAACAAAACACTGACGTCGTCATCGTTGACGTTGTCGCCGTAAATAACGATAAAAAACGACAAACAGAAGATGGTAAAAGTGGCGCAAAAAATTAATTTGATTATTAAGTAGCTGAAAAGCGGCTGGAAAAAAAGTGAAAAAGTAAAAAGTAAAGCACCAAATTACTGTTGCAGCTGTTTTTTGCCGCCACCACCACCAGCACCGTTGGTTAATAGAAAGAGATGGCTGTGTCTGCAAAACTAAATTCTCTAAATTAGATAAGACGGCTAAATTGACAATAAATTGGCGTTGGCCAATTGCCGTTATCACCATCCCCGGCAGAAAAAAAACTATTAGCACCGGGTGGTCAGACCAAAAAAAATGACGACAATGACGATCTTAAATTCAGTCAAAAAGTTCCGTAATGATACTGGGCTCAGCAGTGCACGGCCATTTTTAGCTGAATACAGAGAAAGAGAAATAAAGTAAAAATTTGATTCAATTGACAAACACACTGAAAACTTGCCTATTTTGTCATCAAAATCAGCTAATAATAAAAAAAGGGACTACAGAATTATTTACTTAACAGATTTGGAGCAGAGGCAAAACTTTTTCCTCCTTTTTCCAACTTTAAACATTTTTATTGACTTTTTCCTGTTTCTGTCTGGGCTGATATTTTAGAGCACCAATTGAAGGTTGGGGCTTTTTCTTATCTCTCCTCTTTTTATTTGATTCTAGTTTTTTAGTTTACTTTTCCTTGTTGCCTTCCAGGCATACAAAGAGAGAGAGAGAGAGAGAGAGAGAGAGAGAGAGAGAGAGAGAGA
>NW_016208214.1:0-2019 GCF_001687245.7 Rhagoletis zephyria
ACTGCACCTGGTAACAAACGCGTCCGCTTGGAAATACTCGGCTGTGATGGGCGACAAATAAAGTCACTGCCACTAAAATGGTGTTCGCACACACGCGAAGAGTCTCCTAATGGAACACCGCAGCTACTTGCCCACCGTGAGTATCAAATTGTACCCATCGTGTGCGGACGTGTATTTTTGCGGCCGGCTAATCGCAACAAGTGTGCCAACCCAGTTGTTGTAAATTGGTATACGTACTCTTAGTGATATTGAGAAGTAAACTCTTATCACCGTTTCTTAACAAATTAAATGAAATTAATTGATTCGAAAAAAAATGAGTGATAAAGACAATAAAAAAGACCATAGTGGTGCGGCTTTTGCAGTAAGCCCTGACATTGCTCTGGAACATGTGCTTAATTTGGCATATACTGGAAATATGTTTAATCCAGTACCCGAAAGTGCAGACAGTTTTCCAGAAATTTCCAATAATGAAAAAAAGAAGTCGAAAAATAATAATAAACGTAAAAAAACGGGAAATTCAGAGTCAGGTGAATCGAGCACCTCGGCACATGAAAATGACATACAAAGTAGTCAAGAGAATGACTCAATTCAATTATTACTCTCCCAGATGCAAGAGTTAAAACAAACTTTATCTCAATTGCAAACAGACAAAGAAGTGCAAACAATTATATACGAACAACAACTCAGATCTCTTCGTGAAGAGAACATTGCTTTAAAAAGTCAAATTCATAACTCCAATATTAACTCAACTCAAGTGGGGCAGTGCTTCACTCAGTACGTGGAATCTAATCAAGTTGAGCTAGTGGCTGACTTAAATATTAATATCCCAACAACAAACAGCAATGTTCCAGCTGAAATAATGGAAACTGAAGTATCAAATAATAATGTAACTCCTGAAACAGTTCCTTACATTAATACAACAGTCAACCATTCCAACAATGGGAGATTGTCTAGAACTGCCATCAGACAGACAATACCATCACGCCATAATAAAAAGTCACCAAGTCTTTCAACCAGACAGACAACTCATCTCACCAAGCAAAATAAGGAAAAAAAACGACCACCAATCTTTGTGTGTTATAACCTATCACAAAAAGAAACGACTAAAAAACTTATTCAAGTACTAGGTCATAAAAATTTTGTTTACAATATAGTAAATACTAATATTATGCATATAATCTCCTTCGTATATGACGATTACAAAAAAATTAAGAAATTCCTAATTGAAAACAAATTTAAGTTTTATACTTATACCCCCAACGAAGAGAAACCAATATCTATTATAATAAATAAATTGTGTGAAAGTTATGAAAAAAATGAAATTTTGGAATATTTAACTGAGCTAAATTTGAATATTGAAGTTATAAATCTTTCTAAATTTAAGAAAAATAATTGGCTTATACAATTAAGTAATAGGTCAGATATAGCGGAATTTTATAAAATTAAATACATTCTAAATTGTAAAATCAGTCTTGAAAAACTTAAACCACTAACACCTACACAATGTAGAAACTTCCAGCGTTACTCACATGTAGCCAGTAATTGCCATATGCCTTATAGGTGCGTGAAATGCGCACAATCTCATGAACCAGGAAACTGCACGATACCTAACAAGGAAAATAATAACAAGGAATATGCGTACACAGACCAAATAACAGGAAAAGTAGTTAAAAGGACTGGTATCCCATTAAGATGTGCGAACTGTGACTCCGAAGGGCACTCAGCAAATTCTAATGTTTGTCCGGTGCGTATTGACATAATGAAAAAACGGGAAGATCGTAAGCAAGAAAAATTAAGAGGTAACGCCTCTCCATTAATAAAAAATATCAGTAATGTTACACATCGCACCAGTGCGATCTCTTACGCCTCTGCGGCCAAGAGCATTTTGAAAACTGCCTCAACAGATAGAGTCAATATTCGGGCAAAATCGCCCTCACCTAATGGAATGACGACCTCTCAAAAAAATTTTACAAACCACTTCATCTCTCTTAATAGCGAATGCTTGCGCCTGTTTGGTAG
>NW_016208217.1:0-2019 GCF_001687245.7 Rhagoletis zephyria
AACCCAGGTGGTAAGTAATCAAAAAATTTCGTAAACCAACCAAAATGTGTGCCAAACGGTTGTTCAAGCGTTAACACGATCGAACAACGATAGCCAACACATCAAGTTGTCACACATGTTGGATCGTGCAAGACCCGCTGGTCGTATCGTGTACCTTTGAAGAGGGTAACAAAAGCAACTCTGTAGGATGACGCACAGCAGTGCTGCTTGCCTTTTTTGAACGGCGAATTAAGAAAAACTACAAGCGGCCTTTGTCATATTCGAGCAATATTTTAAAATAGTTTCCTCTCGATTTTTATAACTGATGATCAAACACTGTATTAAACATATAACTTAATTCATTATTTCATTGTTTTAATTTATTATGTTCATTTACACTTTTTCCCCCTTTTTGACCTTTTATTCATATGAAGCGTTGGCAACACCTTTTTTCACTAGTGATTTTTCTTCGCTTGCAATTTGTGGACGTAATCAAATCAGCTATCGCAAATTAATTGGAAATAAATAAAATAACTTATTTAGTGTGAATTCCAGCGAATATATCATGGGAGATTCGCTGGAGAACGCCGATACCTCTGTGGAGGCGGTGGCAAATGTGACTATTGTCGATTATGGCGCATTTGCTAATTATATACGTAAAGCAGTGACCATCTTGCTGCCTGAAGAAGNAAAGTTTCTTTCGGATCCACAGGTGCAAGCATTGTACATCCAGCGGAATTGCTTAAAAGGTAATTGCAGGCACAGATATATTAGTCTAACGGCAGTCCCTTTCTACAGTTCATTGGCTAGTGGATACCAACGCCCCAATTTTACAAAATGGCGACCACGGCCTGTATGGTATCGCCTTTGTTTCATATATATATTTAATAATTTTATTGTAAATTCATACAAAGGAGGTTAACAATGACTGATTGTTTATCCATCAAACTTGATTCCAGTCAGGTAAAAAAATTGCAAAATCCAATTGGATAAAAATCAATAAATATGTTCCAATTGGATACTGTAGTACGAAGTTTGAGTATGGTGATGTCATTTTGAGCTGAGTCATCGGTGCAAATCTAGTACAGAGTGATCGATAATTCTATTACAACTGGCAGTTGCTCTTTTTTGGGTAGCCGGCATTAATGTAAACAAACAACAGCTGGTAATTGTTTACATGCAGTAGATTGGCTGTCTTCTCGCAACAGTTGTTTCTTGTTTGTGGGATGGTCTACAATGGGGGAGGGAAAGGAATTTGTTTGGCCTTGCTGAGTGGCATTGATTTGAAGGTTATTTTTTCGCGATGGGCTTAGTGGGAGTAATGCATACATATCGCATAAGTTCTTCAAAAGGGGCACAACTCAAAAAAAATTAGGCCGATATTTTGCGTAAATCACTTAATGCTAATGCATGATTATATATCTTATAGAGAATTTTAGTTATTTGTAAAATGATTTTGTTGTGTGGAGCGGAGGGGAATGGGGTGTGGCACCTAAAACCGTCTTTAGTATTCAAGCTAAAAATTGATGCGAGTTGGCTTTCCTTACGGCCGATTTGGTTTCACATACTAAGTTGGAATGGTTGGGCCGAATTAAATGTTTACCACATGCACATGTTGTTTAAAAGTAGTTTTATTATTTAATATTAACTAACAGAAAGGAGAATCCTACTTAGTAAGGGTTATAATCCCTAAACGCGGCCGAAGACCGCCAACGCAGAAATGTGTTCTGAGCAAAAGGTGTTGCGCCCCTTTTCTTCGGCAAAACTGAAAGGTGTATTCTACTTAGTAAGGGTTATAATCCCTAAACGCGGCCGAAGACCGCCTACGCAGAATAAACTTTGTCAATAGAAGCCTCTGGAGCCTGGGGTCTTCGCTCTCCCTAAAATAGAGTGTGGGAGGTGCCACGCCACCTCCTCCTGCGCCCCCCCCCTCCCCCTTCCCGATCGGTCGGAAGTTTTTTCATATCTTATTGAAAATAAAATTGCGTTTAATTATGCGACTAAATAAAGTTTATTTCATTTCAGAAGATGAGAATGAAC
>NW_016208218.1:0-2019 GCF_001687245.7 Rhagoletis zephyria
CTTTAGCACCCCTCTGCAACATCAGGCAAATAATGTTTTTCGCACTCTCTCCAAAATATAAGATTTCAATGATGGCATGCTATTTAAAATCAGGTCCATTGTCAGAAAACTGCAGGCGAACACCTTCAAATCAGAAGAGTGCTAATTTGAGTATCTGGTACTTTTTAGTCAATAAGACCAGCCCTTAATACCTCGACGGCGAGGATGCTCTTAGCCGTCCATTTAGTAACCAGCTTTAGGTATCGTTGGACTCGAATTATGCCCATATATTCCACGCCTTCTGCGTAGACAATCACACACAATAACCGCTCTACTGCAGTTCATGCTGTGCTATCATTTTTTTCACGAAAACTCTGTCACTGAATAAGTTGTAGATGAGTCATATTTGGTTGGCTACACCCCGAGTTTATATTGGGGCTTAACTATGGCCATCGGCAGGACTTTGATAGAAGCCAAGTCAGTGTTGTGAAACGTCCCTACTGCAATGATTTTTTTTAGTAAAAGCTTTCTCGTGCCATTCACAATTGCATGCAGGGCTGTTTCTCATATCCTTCCTTAAATATTAATATGTTGAGCCTAAGAAAAATCAAACCGTACCTGTCAAACAAAACTTTGACTCAATTGCTTGAGTCCTAAGGTAGAACATGATAGTTCCTCACTGTTTTCGATATGAACACGGACCTGAATAAGTTTATAGCCCGTCCCAGGTAAAGATTATACACCACGATGGAGAGGGCAGTGCCATCCTCGTGGCTTTCCCTGACAGAGACCTCACTTAGGATGGATTATAACTATATGAAGGATAAACTTAAGCGACTTCCAACTGCTTGTAGTAAAGTTTCGCATAAGTTTCTTTTAAAAGCAGTCGCCTTTCTTATTTCGGACTGATAGATGGATAAGCAATCTCATTCATTATATATTTTTCATTCACAAGACATTTTCTTCGCCGGACTCTAAAAAGTTGTCATCTGCCTGACCGCCACCGGAGAAGCTTCCCTCTGGTTGTATGGAATTTTTTCAGAGATGATATCCACAGGTCGTATCTGCATGAGAAATCAAATTTGAATAAGTTCATCCAGCGATCACAGAGTTCTCTTCAACTTTATTAAAGATAACTCCATGCAGATTCTGTTAGTATAGATTGCAGTTCATAACTCACAGAGTTCTTAAGGGGTTGGTTAACAGGGCGCGCTTTGTCAGCAGTATATTAAATACACCTATGATGTGAAAACATGCAATAGAAACACACAGGAAATCAGAGTGAAGTATGGGGCCACGCCCTGGTAGCAGTTATAAAGCACCAGTAAATTTTCCCTATTGCCTATCGATAGATCTTCGTTTATTGTAAATTCAAAAAGTAACTCATCACGCGACTTTCTGCACGTGATGCCTCAGATGGAGGACCGCGAATCCATATCGGAGCTGGATGGTGGTCTCTCTNGCTTTTCATCCGCTTCCTCCACTGGCATGGACGTTATTGAAATTACGTAAACGAACATTTCTAGTTCAGCAATGGTGAGCATGCGGGCTCTACTTAATTCTAACAACGTTATTTGCCGCTATCAGTTAGTCGTTCTTATCCCGACTAAACAAATATAGTTACTCATAAATTCTTAGGCACGGCTCCTGGATAAGGATAATACCGCATCTACTGCCAGTACTAAAGGTGAAACAGAAATATTGGCAAAAACGGCCTTTGACTACTGGAGTTTAAATTGTAGGATCTTAAAATTCTCTCGTTCTAAGCCTATTGACGGACGCCTCAAATGAAGACGGACCACCACCTATGTTGTCAGCGTACGATAACTCCATGTCAACCTTCTTATTTATCAGGCCTTCTTTCAACGATTTTCTTCGATCTCGCCCGATGTGTAGGGTTCGAAAGGATACCAGTCACTAGCCCGCGGACAGAAAGTACATCCTTTTTGTCCACTTCCTCCAGCTAAGCTTCCTTCCAACCATCCCTAACCAGGGAGACTGCCTTCTTATAGATAGACCTAAGAAGTTCATGGTGACATC
>NW_016208219.1:0-2019 GCF_001687245.7 Rhagoletis zephyria
GTGAAGCGTCATGAAGCGATTTTGTGCTTGTCAAGAGTAATTAAACAATTAAAAGGTTGTAAAACGCTTACTTAAATGCGCAACGCTACAGTTGTCTAGCGTTAAGTGGAACTTTCATAAAGATAACTTTGGGCAATATAGCTATGTAGGTATAAGTAGTGTTAGTTTTGTATTACTAGTTTGCTACTCATACATACATATACACACTTACATACAGATATAAAAGAAGCTAACTGGTGTAAAAGCTTTACGGCAGCTGGACACAAATTATTAAATATTTTTATTTTCGTGACCCATTTCAAGCAGTGATGGGAAAAATTTGATTTACTAAGTATTAAGTAGTACAAAAAATTTAGATATTTGTGTTGAGGTAAATACAAAAGTATTATTTACTTTAGTATTTTGGATGCTACTGAATTCCGAATATGTGAGGAGTTTTTTATTTTCACAGCACGAAATATATATTTAGTCAAGAATTACAGAAGTACTTTGAGACTTTGTCTTCACTAAAAACTGGATAGAAAAGTACTTAGTAGTATCGAGACTGCGTTGGAATGACTAGGATTTTCGAAACTAAATTGAGATTTTAGATACTATTTCGTATTTTCGGAGCTACTTCAGCATTTTTGGGACTACTTCCGGATTTTCGGTAATTTAAGGACTATTTCGAGATTCTAATGATTTTCCGGATTGTCGGGACTATTTCTGGATTTTCGTGAATATTTCGGGATTTTTACGACTTTCGAGACTATTTCGGTATTTCTGAGACTTCTTCTGAGTTTTCGGCACTACTTAAGAATTTTCGGAGCTATTTCAGAATTTTCAGTAGTAGTATAGGGACTATTTCGGTACTTTTGTGAGACTACTTCGACATTTCTACAATTTTTGGGGTTCTCGGGATTTTTTAGTGTTTTTTTACGCTGGTTGGAGATTTTTTTTTTCTGAATTTTTTGGTCAAATTATTCAGATTTATACTGAAATTCGTAAATTGACACCAAGTGTGCTATTTGAGGTACTTTAACGAATGTCTTTTGCATCTCCAAAGTACCTAAGTTCTTTGGACCGGGGTATTTAGCAGCCGCTGAATTTTTGTACTTCGGTATCTGGCAGCTCCTAAATACCCAAGTTTTTTTTTTTTAATTAAGTAATTAGAAAACTGATGTATTATGGAACGATTTTCCGTCATCTCTTCGTTCCATAATACATCATACTCCTACCCTGTCGGAAACACAAACAACCAAAAAGAAATTAGAAAACTCCTAAATACTTTTTTTAACTTGAATATTTAGACATAGGTTTGCCCATCACTGATTTCAAGTGGCATTATTCTATTAAGGCACAAATATGTATGTTAAATTATTAGCCTAAAATCCAAAACCGGTTTTCGAGTTACAGTTTACATACAGCAAAAATGCTTACGTTGGTGTAAGGCTATGATCAAAAATTACTATAAAACTATTAACTGTAAAGAAAGCTTTTTATTTAGAATAGAGCAAGGCAAAATAAGCTCAAAGTTCTTTTTAGGTTAAAAGTAAAATAAATAAAAATCAGTTAAAAATTCACGTTTAGTCTCATTATAACATTAAATTACTGAATTTTTCTGACTCAAATCCGAGTAGTGCCTTTACAGCCTCGCCGTAGCTGAGTAGTCGCTGGCTCAATTTCAGGTCGCCCCTCGAATGACAATGGAGTAAAAGTGCAGATCTAATTAATTTATTGAAAACAAGTATGATATACTCTTCAACTCCAAATGAGATAGGACATAATTTTAAATCTATTTAGGGGTTTTCACTTAAACTGAAAAAAGCCTTGAAAACTTCGAAGAGCTCAAAGCTTTTATTGAGAGGTCAGGATTTGTATGAAACGAAAAAAAGGCTTTGTTCGATAAAAAAAAATAAAACAGTTTATTCGATATTGGAGAAATCCAGATTTCAAAAGTACTCCTAAATATATATCTAAAAAAAAACCGATTTGGAAAAACCGAGCAAATCGTACATAGCACAATTCCTGAAATGAATG
>NW_016208220.1:0-2019 GCF_001687245.7 Rhagoletis zephyria
TTGTTTACTTTTACTTGAGAGTTGTCAAAATCGGCAAATCCCAAGTAGCGATTTCTGGAACGTGACACATTTGGTCTCTAATCGTGATGTGATAAAAACAAAAGCTGGCAGGAGTCCGCAAGGTTGTGGAAATCTTTCAAAATACAANTTTTCAAGTAAAAGTAAACAAAGCCGAATGGGAGGATAAAATAAACTGTAAAATAGTAAATTTTCTGAATAAAAAATTTTCGACAGGAAACGAGGTTTTATTGTGTTAAATTGCTAAATAGCGAAAATGTTAAAAAACGACGATTAAAAAGGGAGTTTAGCAAATTTCAGTGCATCTAAAGCTTCCGAGGCGTTGTTTACTTTTACTTGAGAGTTGTCAAAATCGGCAAATCCCAAGTAGCGATTTCTGGAACGTGACACATTTGGTCTCCAATCGTGATGTGATAAAAACAAAAGCTGGCAGGAGTCCGCAAGGTTGTGGAAATCTTTCAAAATACATATGCACCTGCTTTACACTGTCAAGGAAAAAAATTCCCGAAAATCAACGCAATTTTTAGTAACTTGCACTTTATTGTACTAAAATTATTTTTTTAAAGTCTAATTAAATAGTTTGCAATTTAGGTGAACCCTTGCAGATTTTTTTTAATTTTTCTACACAGTTTGATCCAAAACCTGGGATCTTCCACATTTTTTTGAAATCTGCCACATTTTTTCCAGATTCTACCACACATAATTTTCTACGTCCGATCACTGGCTGGTACAAGCGAACACTCTTAATCACTGTTGCCAACTGCTGATTCAAAAGCGCCCTATATCAGTACTTTCAATACATTTTGAAGTGGGATAGGGCCTTTTTGAACCGCATTCTGAGACAGGGCGTTCTTCAACCAAATTCTGAGATAGGTTCTTTTTCAATAAAATTCTGAAATAGGGCGTTCTTGAAGTTTTTTGAGATAGGACGTTTTCGAACTAGCGTTAACTTCGAAGTTACATACGTTTTGCTAATTTACTTTGTTTATTTATGGGGTTTTCATGCAATATGCAAGAAATTCTTAAATATACATATCACCAATAAAGAAAATCTCGACGTGCTTAAAAAAAAAACCAAAGATGTATTTTAATTTCGCAGGCCTGTTATCTTCGCAGCGTCATCCAATACGGGTTTTAAATCTAGCGGCGGAATCTTTCTAGTCGCCAGGGAATACCGACGGATCATACAGTGACTTCTCATAACGCTTTCTGCCCTTGCTTCATCCTACACACCGCTCCAACCACTGCAAATATCCGAACACTTGCTCCATTTCAAACCATTTTTCTGTACAAATTTGTCGATAGCTTTAAAAATTTCGTCGCTAGTGGTGTACGTCTCAAATTCTTCGGTCATCAAAAGTTCTTCTTCGATTTGCATTGCATTGATTCAGGGTGTCCAGATTGTTTAAAAAGAATAGAGCCATTTCTGAAAAAAACACCAAAAATCGCCAAAGTTTTTTTATAAAATTCATGAAATAGGCTTAAAAAGTCTTTTATTTTAAAAATGAGATCTTGTTATAACATAGCTTTTAAAACAAAAAACGAATATATTGCCTTCAGATTAATAATAAATAACACAAATCACTCATATGATAGTGATGTACAAACAATTTTCTTTAAAAATATTCATACTTTTAAAAAATATTTGTATTAACACATTTCCTAATAGGACTGCGCAATTAATAAATTTATTATAACTCATATTAATGGCTTAATCGCACAATCCGCTTTTAAGTGCTCGGCGATAAAAATATAATAAGAGCTAAATTTGCAAATTTCACATTCAGCGGGAGTTGCCACAAATGGTGGTTTAAATGTTCGATATGCTACAACGAAATCGACAACAATAAAAAGTGTTGCCACATCAAAACTAAAGCTCTAACTCCATGACCTACTTATCACGTGTTTCGACGCATTTACATGATAGCGCACAAAAAATTTAATTGAAGGAAAACAAGTAATTTTTAGCAAAAAAAACCGACTTCAATTCTCATAAAAAAA
>NW_016208221.1:0-2019 GCF_001687245.7 Rhagoletis zephyria
TGTGGGGATTCAAGTGTTTATAACCATTTCCTCTTGCACTTAAATGCTTGGCAAATATTTACATAGATTTCTAATGGCTTCTTGTGGTCAAAAGCTGTTGCACAATAATTACTTTGTAAAGCATTTTGTTGTTGCTGTTATTAACGCTGCTATTGACTGCATTTTATTTACTGCATATATTGTTAAATATTTAATAAGTGGTTATGTTTGTATGCGCTCGATTGCATTAACTAGTTATTCATAATAACTGCTGCATGAAATTGTGGGGAGCAATTAATGAAAACACTTAGTTGACCACAAATGAACCGTTTCATTAATATGAAGAAGGAAGGCAAAAGCTACAATTCATAGGAACTGTGCTTGAATGTCTCGACGGCAAAATTGTGTTAGCAGCGAAGTTGTAAGGTGAGTATCATAGCTATACGACGAGCATGTATTGGCAAGTTTGGACTATTTTTTATCTCTTTAATAACAATTTTTGTTTTGTATTAAAATATATCTCGTTCTATAACAAAAATTCATTAAAGTCGATGCTTCAAAATTTTTACAAAAATTTCAAAAAATATACTAGCTGGTCAGATCAAGACGGTTCATTGACTTGGTTCTCAGCTCAAAATCTGCGGCAACAACAAGTCGATAGGAAAAAGCAAACATGCTGAACGTAAATTTTTTCAAATTAACATTAGTGATGACAGCTAAGCACCAGATGGGTTCAACAGCGGAAAGTAGTTTTCCTGATTGGTTAGATTGTATTGAATATGACACAAATTAGATATGTACGTAAGTTTACACTTAACACTTACTTTTTTTTTGCTCTTAGGGCTGTTTTGTTACTTTTTTTCAGTTATTCTCACGACACAAACTAAAACCAAGGACGAATGTCGTCATAAATACATTTGCACCACTGCCTTATCGGCAATTGATTTGGAACATATTTACTCTGAGTCCTGTGAGGATTTTAATTGACGGAGGAGGGCACTGCAATATTCTATAGCTACTTCCTCTTACTGATATATGTACCCTCAGATCAGAAGTAAAAAATCCAAAATTTGAGATCAAAATCTACTATAAATGACTTTTGTTTTCAGGAATACGAATGCGATCTCGGATACCAATACGCTTACGAAAACGAAATCTATGATGAAGATGAATACGATGACCAAAACTAACCAGAATACGAAAAAGAAACGAATACGAATATAAATACGAAGACGAATACGAAGATGAATCCAAAGATGAAAAAGAACACGGAGATGAATAATCCAATGGAAGCAATACACACATGGATATGAATAGGAAGGTGACGAAAAAGACAAATATGAAGGGCAATGCCAAGACGAAGTAAAATACGAACACAATAGCGAATACGGACACCAAGCGAAGGTGAATACGAATATGAATACCAGAAAGAATACGAACACGAATGACAAAAATAATAACAATAAATATTGCGAATATGAATAAAAAGACGACAAAGAAATTGAGGATTAATTCGTTTACGAAAGTGGATACGGAGATAAAAGCTAATACGAAGATAAAGTCAAGTATGAAGCTTAAGACGCTTAGCAATTTCTGCAATATGAAGCGAACGGAAACATTTACAGGAAGTCACATAAAGCAAAAATCACAGGAAGTGTGTCGGTGAGTGTCTAAAGCAGAATTAAATGCGTAATGCGTTATTATTATTTCATATATGTAAATTTTTCACTTGAAAGTGAAACTGATTCGGAGGATTTAAAATTCCCGTCATTTTATATCAAAAAGTGTAACGAATCGAGCACAGAAATTCTGAGTCTTCACAAGACTAGAAATAAAAGCTGCAGGAAGGCTTCCTTTTTACGAATTTCAATTCTAGTGATCGAAAGCCGCAGACAATTTAACGATAACCACGATGCCCTACATAGAGATATAACGCTCTAAAGTCCTCTTAGTCATTGCAGTTCTTGCCAGCGACTTCACTTTTTAAGCCCAAGCAATACCAAAGCCCAAGAAGCTATTGGAATTGTTGCATTTTTAATC
>NW_016208222.1:0-2019 GCF_001687245.7 Rhagoletis zephyria
CAGAGGAACACTTTTGTAAGTACTCCAATATACCACAAATAGACTACATGGTCCAACGATTTTTGCAGGGTTCTTGCACGACGGTTGATTTCTTCTGGCATGATTGAAGGTGCTGCTACATATTTCGTTGCCGCTTATGATTGTCACTGTGCCATGATTTTGTTTAAATCTTTGTAAAGTTGCTTACCACACTTACGATTGCTATAAATTTTGCTTCCATTTTTTAAGATTTTCTAATTTGGTGTCTTGAAACTAAAAACAAAAGCACCAAAAACGCGCCAAGCACCAAGCACCAAACTCAAAAATTTTCGCGTTTTGAATCCCCACTAAATTTGGTGCGAAAAGCATGAAGTTGGCAACAGGGAATGTAAACAAAAGTATTTTATGACGTCGGCGATTAGGTGGATGCTGTCAAATCGACGAAGAGAGGGTTAGCGGTCCGCGAATGGCGCGACCTTTATTTTCTGGATCGTGGGTAGCAAGGATTGGCATGGAAACTAGTCCTTTCCATCCGTCCATAAATGAGGAGACAGAAGCGTTCGGCATGGAAACTAGTTCTTTCCATCCGTTACAGCAGCATGACTCTGCATCTCGTCCAGTCCGAGCGTCTGCCTCTAAAGTGGTATGGAGAAGAGGCGGCTTGGAAACTAGTCCTTTCCAACCGCCCAGTATATTTACTGTGCTGCTCGGAATCTCGTCCATTCCGACAGTTCCGAAAATATGATACTCTTAGATATTTATTGTTTTTAGATACATATGCATAAGCTATATTTCCCCTAGATTAAAAGAAAAATTAAAATAAGTGTATAAGAAAATTAACATTACGCTATCCCTACTTTTAATGAATAAATGTGGACTTTGTAATTTTTGTTATCTATGTGTTGTAGGGTCATACGGTCATACGACCGTAATAAATAAATAAATAAAATAAAAATAAATAAATAAAAATCAAGACTTCCACTGGTGGTTGAGGGAGCTTAGGAAGATAAAAGTGGAATAATAATGGGGAAAGGGAACCACCCTGTGGAACCCTCTGTTTTATTTTCCAGGTTTTGCTCAATTTGTCTATAAACATTACTGACGAGTATCGTCGACTCAGATAATTCGCCGACAACCGTTTGGNTTACTGACGAGTATCGTCGACTCAGATAATTCGCCGACAACCGTTTGAGCTTCTGTGGGAGAGAGCAGGCCTCTATGTCTTCTAGTAGCGTGGAGTAACTGACGGTGTCAAACGCCTTTGACAGATCCAACGCTAATAGAACAGTTCTCTAACAGGGGCGGGTACGGTTTAGGCCACGTGTTTATGGCGTTAAGTGCTGTTATTGGAATGTGTACTACACGGAAACCATGCTGATGCTTCACTGGGGTCAGGTGGTATAATACGGGAGTATGTAGTAAGGCCTCTAGTGTCTTCGCTACCGCGGAAAGGACCGTTATCGGACGATAAGACTCTCCTTTGTTGCGTGGTTTCCTCGGTTTGAGCAGTGGGGCCGATCTCCCCGTTTTCCATATGTTGTTATGGGTTACTGTTCGCGGCCCAAAATATAAATACTTTATCTTTTGGCGTATAGTGCACCCGGTAGCATGTCAGAAATTTCACCATCTCATATTTTTCTAGAGCGTACGGCAACGCTAAAACCGCATGGAAGGTCTGCCATTTTGACGATAGCTGTGTTCCTTGCGGACAGTTGTCGCTGATTCTCATNGATAAGACTCTCCTTTGTTGCGTGGTTTCCTCGGTTTGAGCAGTGGCGCCGATCTCCCCGTTTTCCATATGTTGTTATGGGTTACTGTTCGCGGCCCAAAATATAAATACTTTATCTTTTGGCGTATAGTGCACCCGGTAGCATGTCAGAAATTTCACCATCTCATATTTTTCTAGAGCGTACGGCAACGCTAAAACCGCATGGAAGGTCTGCCATTTTGACGATAGCTGTGTTCCTTGCGGACAGTTGTCGCTGATTTTCACTAGTTCCTGCAGGTATGTTTGCCTACTTTTTTTGTAAACTGTCATAT
>NW_016208223.1:0-2019 GCF_001687245.7 Rhagoletis zephyria
ATCTTGTAGTCAATGTTCAAAATGGGCATATTATATTTCAAAAAAAGTAATTTTGCTGCCCTTTCTCCCATGAGCCGATTTCTTGGAGGCTCGTATAAAAGGCCGGCTGCACTAAAAAATTGCTTACTTGGAACGGCGGGTGGAGCGCTCAAATATTTGTGGCCCAGAACTGTCAATTTGTCGTATTTTTGTTTAGTTTTCCACCAATCGAGAGGATTTTCACCGAGATGAGCCCGTTTTTCTTTCCATTGAGCTTTCATTAAAATTTTTTTAATGTATCCAGATTTTACATCCGAGCCTTTGCTTTCGCTGGAGGAATCTAAAATTATTTCTAGGTTGCTTATATGACTTTTAGCAGTACTTGTTAAAGGCCCATCAATGTTGCTTGATATACTACTTAACAGTTAGGCGGCTAAAGCTAAAAGCCGGTTATTGCCCGCACCCTGGTTAGACAGACTTAGAGCCATTTAAATAACATTAGTGTTGACTAATGTGACCAACCGTAATTCTTTCGGAAGTACAGTACTTCTTTTTTCGCTCTTGTACTTCGTACATCGAAGTACAGTCAAATGTACTTCTTTGCGATATTATGTACTTCAGGAGAGAGATTCTGTAACCAGTTAGCGACAATTTTCGGATCGCTAACGCACGTTTTGACCCATTATATAAATGTTTTTGCGTCAAAAAGTGCGCTGGAAATTCGAAAATTGTCGCTAACTGGTTATAGAATCTCTCTCCGCGGGTCCTGTACTTCTCCGATCTTCTGGGCGATAACTTCGTTCAAACCATTAAAGTCGCCGGGGACCGATTGCATCTTACCTACGCAGCTACAAAGACCTCTGAAGGTGTCGTGCATTTGGTTGGATCCTATTTATACGAACTGCGTGAGAATCGGTTGCATCCAAGGGCTTGGAGGATGGTCAGTGTTGGGTTCATCCGGAACCGGGAAAAGGCTCTCACGTTTCCCCTAGGGATCTTAGGCCTATCAGTCTCGATTCTTCGTGACTGTTTTGGCAGAACTCAATATGCTTATTGCAAGAAAACGTCGGTGAATACCGCCCTGCACACATTGGTAAAGTGGTCTGAGGAAGCCTTCACGCATTAAAATTATGCAGTAGGGGCCTTCTTCGATATCAAGAGGGCCTTCAACAATGCCACTCCCGAGGCAATAGTCAAGTATATTCATAATATGGGGTTGAAACCAATCTAATAAGGCTTATCTGCAGCTTACTTCGTTGCAGAACTATCGCGGCGGAGTGGGGGAGCATCTGCACTCAGTGCAGAGTCAATAGGATCACTCCATAAGGTGGTGTTCTCCCTACCTTGCTCTGAATTTTAGTTGTTAACGACCTTCTATAGGAACTGGAAAAAGTGGGCTGTCGGGTGATCGGCTATGTAGATGATGTGGAACTTTTGGTTAAGGGACTATTTCTTTTTGATCTGGCTTAAGCTTACATGAACCAGGTAACTAAGTGGGCGCTCAACGGCGGCTGTCGTGGAGGCCTATCATTGGGGAAAGGTAGGAAAGGTGTCGGTTGCCCTGTACCGCTGTAGGGGAGCTATCGGTAAAAGGCGGGGTCTCTCGCCCAAATTAATTCATTAGCTCTAGGAAACCAGATTTAAACCTATATTGTTTTAAGGAGCCCTTGTGTTGGAGCTCACTAGAGAAGGCTACACTTGTAAAACAGGAATTAGCGGAGCATTAGGAACCACACCTACACTGGCGCTTAACATACATATGTTGAATACGGCACCTGCGGATATTGTAGACAGAATTGTCGCAGCACGAACTGCTATTAGGCTAAGGGAAACTGGGTGACATAAAAAATGGAAGAGAAGACATTTGTCTGCTGCAACTAATGTTTTTATAGGGCATTTCAAAGCACGTTACCTCTCAAGTGCTAGTGATGAAGGTTCTGAAAGGCCATTGTGCGATTGGCATTGATGCGGTTAGACTAATAATTCGACTGAAGTGGAATCATATCCACACTGTCTTTTAGACAGTCCAACCTTCGCGAG
>NW_016208225.1:0-2019 GCF_001687245.7 Rhagoletis zephyria
ACACAATATCACTTTGAAATGGCGTGCTATAGATATTACCGATACTGTAGGTGAAGACCGTACTCAACTTTGCTCAGGATTATTGCTTTAGTGATGTGTATTAGTGTGTTTATGTGAACACAGTCTTTGTATAATAGGTACCATGATAAAAACATAGCAAGGTAAAACCGTTCTCTCAATTTGTCGGCCATGATTTTTTTTGAAGTTTGCCAACATTTTAAAATCATATAAAAGTGAAAANAGTTTGTGAGTAAATTTAAAAATTAAATTGTTTGGAAACGTCAAGAATTTTAAAAGTGACTCTCAGCGGTTCTACCTTACTATATTTTTATCATGATAGGTACCATTATACAAAAAAGAAGGTAGTTTCATTTAATGAAATTCGTTGTTGTTGTTAACCATTTGACTTTTAATAAAATTATGACATTTCATTAAATTCATGCTACCTGATCACGAGCAGTAATATATTTTTTTTTAAGCAGAAGATTTCATCAGTCCAGTCAAAGATGTCGAATATGATGAATCTGAAAATTAATGCATAATTTCCAAAATGGGGTTGACGAAACTAGGTTTCAGAACGGATGAACAAAGTGATCAAAATTATACTTATGCTAATTGCTTATCGGAGGGCGTTATGCGCAACCGAATTCAAGTTTTTTACATACATTGGAAATTTTAGATTCGAAATTTCGGAGGGCGTTATGCGCAAGCCGAATTCAAGTTTTTTGCATACATTGGAAATTTTAAATTCGAAATTTCGGAGGGCGTTATGCGCAAGCCGAATTCAAGTTTTTTGCATACATTGGAAATTTTAAATTCGAAATTTCGGAGGGCGTTATGCGCAAGCCGAATTCAAGTTTTTTGCATACATTGGAAATTTTAAATTCGAAATTTGTTGATACGCTAACCACAAAGCCTAATTTTTTGCAAAATCTGATGAGAAATTTAAATTAAATTTTCACGAATTTCATGTGAACAAATATATTCCCAAAAATTATAAAGCAAAACAAAAATAATTTTTCCAAATTTTTTTTTTATTTGCATGTTAAGTTATCAGAACAATTTATTCACATGGAATTGGCGATTATAAAAAGATTTATTTGGAAAGAGCTTTCTTTAGAATTTGATTTTTAAATCGCAAGATTGCATTCAAAATAAAAAATGAAAAAATAACAACATAATGCTCTCGTGATTTTTATTATAAAATAAAAAGAACAATTTCAATGAAGTCTCCTTTAACATTACACATTTCATATATTTTTAACCGACTTCCAAAAAAGGAGGAGGTTATCAGTTCTTCGGAATATTTTTTTTTTTTTTTTTTTTTTTTTTNGACCACGTCAACCGATTACGATAATTCTTTTTGCATCGGAAAGGTAGTGTCTCAGAGGTGGTCCCATACTAATCTGGTTAAGATCCGATCAGCGGATCATGATATATATATATATATATATATTTTTTATATGAGAGTTGAAGTCGGTTTTTTTTTGCTAAAAATTACTTGTTAATAAAACAATGTGCGAACCACGTAAGTAAAAAAATTACCAAGCACTGATAATGATTTTTGAAATATTGTTAAATTGGTATAAATGTGGGAAAGTAAATACTTCGATTTATTGTTTTAATATTATCAAAGTGGCAAGGCCGTTGAGAATATTCACAATTTATGAAACTTCAAAAAATTGTATCATCCGTCAAAAGTTGTTTATTGAAACTACCTTCGTTTTTGTATCATGATAGGTACGACAGTAAATTGATTCTGGGCAGAAGGTCTCTCTTTAGATCTAGGAGATATTTCTTCAAAGATTAGTTTTTTGTGAATATAAGGCCTAATATGCGAAGTTCTTCGACGATTTCGATAGTAACATGCTTGGTTCAGTTTTATTGAGTGGTTGTGAGAATAACAGTATATAAAAAATAGATTTTGATGACGCGTTATATTGACCTCCACAAAAAAAAAATAATAATATGCTGGATTTCGAATTCATAACGAAGGGAAAATACATTTGATAACGAAGG
>NW_016208226.1:0-2019 GCF_001687245.7 Rhagoletis zephyria
AAAAAAACGACAGGCATGATATTCTTTTGGAATTTTTTTACACAAGCTTCTACATATGTAGGTCGATTTTAGTGAGTACATTAAGGATGTCAAAGAAATCTACTTCATTGGACTCTAATAAAATTTTTATATGTACCAACAAAGTTGAGATGAGGAAAATAGCTGTTCCTTCCTAAAATCGATTAAAATATAGGCAAAACAACGTGAAGTTTTTAAAAACCTATAGTAAAAAACTTATCCATTAGCATTTGTCTCGATGCCGATAAATATATCGATACAAATATTTATGGTTATGATGGTAACGGATAAAAAATTTATGATATGGATAAAAAATACATCGATAAGCTTATCGTTTAATTAAACTGGATCACAAATTTTAGTTTGGTTTTTGTTCTCCAGACGCCACTTTCCAATTTCTATGTAGAATTGTTCGGTGATTCCGAAAATCGAGTTAATTTTTTTCTATGGATACGTTTTCGAGATATTTGCAATTTACCATTATTCAGCTTAAAACAAAAAGTGGTTGCACTTTTTTTGCATGAAATATGAGCAGAAAAGCGTGTTAGTGAGGTGTACATAGCGTATGAGTAACTTTCTTTTCCGCTCATTTTTCATACAAAATATCTTTGCGTTTTTCATTTGACCACTCATTATTTCTTATTAATCCATCGATTTTCTTCAGTAGTATATTGATTTTTTTTTTTTGTAACAGAACAGGCTTTAGCTCAAATAAAAAAATTTGGCACAGAACCTGTTATTTTATAAATTTTTCTTCTGTTAAAGTTTGATTTTTTTAATTTTTCACTAAAAAAGTTGGAATGATTAATTAATTTTTCACAAACTATAAGCCCTTTTCGGAAAGTGATGTATATACGGTTTATGGAGAATTTCATTAGCTTTCATTTGCCGTACTTTATATTAGAAACGTATACATAGAAAAAAAAGTTAACTCGATTTTCGGAATCACCGAAAAATTCTACATAGGGATTAGATAGTGGCATTTATAGAAAATTTGTGCTATAAACCAATGTTCCCATGCCCGAGCAATGTCGGTTGCTGCAGACGAGCAGCTCCTCTGCTGTCTTGGAGAAGGTAGACTACCGAATCCGCTTGGGACATTAGCCTAACACAGGAGCCCTGGGTCAAACACGGAACAGTCATGGGGCCTAATATAATGTCGGTATAAATGCATTCCTTTACTCTTATTCCAGCACAGCGAACACAACACTGGTGAAAGTGGAGACCACCGGACAGCCAAGTACATATACTACTGGTTGCATCAAACATGGGCCATATTAGGGACAGACCGCCAATCGAACGATCGAGGTGAGTCATTACCACACTTCTTAGTGAATATCCCCCGCGCAAATAGCGCAAAAACGCGCTAATTGTGTCGTCCTAGACAGCGGCTAGGAAGCGCAAAACTTTTACCGCCAGCAAATTTTATTTCTTCTATTTAAAATTTTTTTTTTATTTCTTCTAGTTTTTTTTCTGACGCTCAACGATCTACCCTGTTAATTGCATATGACCTATCAAATTCAGTCGGGCGCATGCAGTAGTACGCCAGAGCTAGCTGATGCATGCATATGTATGCGAATATGTAGTAGTACAACATTTAATTGAAATAATTACACATTAAGTGCATTAATTATTTTCTTTCGTTCCCACCACAGCCACCTCACCCACGCTAAATACTAATCGTTTGCGTCTCCTATGCAACTTTTAGTGGCACCATAGTGCCGCAACAAATATCACAAAACAAAAACAACAAATGCAGTAGCGATATCCTCTAACAAACTAGGCGACTTAACGACGACACTACAAGTGCCACGTATACTTTTTGCAAAATTCTTCATAAATTTTCTATAACGAACGCTAGCACTTTACATACATACGTAAATATGTTTGCTTGATGCACATAAATACACGCTGACACACAAACCGCACTTATAGTTTTGTTCTTGCTGTTATTTTATTAACTTGAGTCCACGTAATTATTAATTTAAATGCGCCTGGTCG
>NW_016208227.1:0-2019 GCF_001687245.7 Rhagoletis zephyria
CTACTGAGTATGTCTGGAATCTGAACTTTTTTAGTTATTTTTTTTTTTTAATTTAAATAAAATAAGTCTTTTATTTTTTTTTATTTTACAAAACTTTAAACTTGAACAAAATGCGCTTCTCTTGTCTCCAAGACACGTGAGAATAAAACTTCAAATACTAGCACTTTTCGAACTTGAGAGGTCATGTCCCTGAAGAAGAGAATATATTTTATGTTTTACCAATACATATTATTAATCAACAGATAGCGACTAACAGCAACAACAAATGGCAGTTATAGATATTCACATTCACTCACACCTTTGCTTTAGCCTAAGGATTGGAAAATAAATGAAGGGTTAAGCGTCAAATCGAAAACACTTATGAGCAAACAAAANCTACATACATACATACATACATATGTAAGTAGGCAGGTACATAAGCACGAACTGACTTAAACTTTCAGTTACACTTTAAAATAAGAAAGACACAAACAATGGCTACAGACCAGCGGCCTGAAACTAAATTAGTAAATAAACCCTAAGTAAAAAGGTAAAACCAAGCAAAAACCAAGGCGAAAAGGGNATACATACGTAAGTAGGCAGGTACATAAGCATGAACTGACTTAAACTTTCAGTTAAACTTTAAAATAAGAAAGACACAAACAATGGCTACAGACCAGCGGCCTTAAACTAAATTAGTAAATAAACCCTAAGTAAAAAGGTAAAACCAAGCAAAAACCAAGGCGAAAAGGGTACAAAATTTAAAGCAGCCATTGCCATAAGCAAATACGAGTACAACATGCACGCGCTACTACAAATATAAAAAAACGAAGGCAAAAGCTACTAACAACATTGCTGGCAGCAATTTTAAGTCAACTGTTAAAACCAGTTTGCAGCAGTGACAGCAAAAAATAAAAAGTCAGAGAAAAACTACATTAAGTATGAACTAAAAAAACTAAAAAAAAAAAATATAACAAAAAGCTGTAAGAAACAAATAGCAACAAATCAAGAAAGTACCCAAATTAAAGACTGCCAGTTGGAAGTAACAACTAGCAACAAAAACAGCAGCAACAACAACGACAACAGGCAAGTAGCGCCAGCACAGCAAGGGACACGTAAATACTCACTTTGCCAGTTCATTTTCCTTTACACAAAAAAAAAAACAAAAAAAAACACTCAACCACAAGAAATAATTGGAGCGTAAGGAGCATGAATTTGAAGACAAATGCGGAAAAAAGCATGAAAATTTAAACATACAAACTAGCTTAAAAAAATTATATCTATAAAAAATCTCAGGCATATGCAAATATTCAAGTATTCGTGTTCAGAATATGTACCTGTAAAAAATAGAATACAAAGAATTATTTGAAATAGAAAGGAGAGCTTTGGTAATTTTTACATGTTCTTTTCTTTAAAAACAACCAATTTAGTTTGGAAAATATTTACTCAAAATCACATCACTAGTTACCCAAGCAATACTGTCGTGCAAAAATTTAGCCATTTCATGCAAGCCATAAATAGCGCAGCGAAAATTCGAGTTCAAGCAGAAGCAAAAGAACTGCATGCAGTCACGGACACATTCAATCAGCAGACAAATCACACTGCAAAGGATCGTTAAAAAAATATGACAAAAACAAAAGCAACCAAATCGGTAGCAGGTCTCTCTCAAAGAGCTCCACAAATCTTCTTTCTCAGCCTGTATGTATGAAGGAGGTCCGCGTATGACCGCAATTGAGCACAGTGGCAACAACGGCAGCGGCAAATATTGATAATGAAAAGATGCTAAAAGCAGATTCGCAAAAATGTAGAATAAGAAAAAAGCCTAAAGAAGAAGTGGCAGCAACAAAAGAAAAGGCAGAGATTCATCTGTGGTTAATGTAAGCAAGCGAAGGTAAAAGAAATCGATTGGCCGAGTTGCTGCTGCTGCTGCTGCTGCTTCGATGACTGCAAAATGCTGTTATGTGCTGCCTTATTGCTTTTGTTGTTGCTTTCAAAGGTTAGCAGTAACAATATGGCAGCGAAAATAAAAATAAAAATAAA
>NW_016208228.1:0-2019 GCF_001687245.7 Rhagoletis zephyria
AGTTTATAATTTCTGAGGTCTCCGATGGTGTAAGTAAAGTGTTAGTGTCGTGTGTATATAACCCCAATAAGTGATGTATGTTGGATTTGTTTTTTGATGAGTTAGCAGTATTTTTACTTGATTATGAACGTTATATAATTTGTGGTGACTTTAATGTTAACTTTCTTGTGAATGATTCGTATACAAGTAAACTTTATGACAACGTTTCGGCAGGAGGGCTTGTTATATTTAACAAATCTCTGCCTACGAGATACGCCAACAATGCAAATTTTAGCCTTTTGGATATTTTTATCTCGTCTGATCTTAAACACATACTTAAATATGACCAAATATTCTTTGTGTCTGACCATGATTTAATTTTTTGTTCGTTATATGTAGCTCTTAATCGTCGTGCTGTGGATGTTACTTTTATGTATCGTGATTTTAAGTCGATAAATTTTAGTCAGCTGTTTTGTGATTTGTCTCGTGTGTGTTGGGATGAATGTTGGTTCTATGAATCTGTTGATAAAAAGCTTGACTTCCTTAATAAAAACTTGTTGGCAGCTTTTAATAAGCATGTCCCAGTTCGCTCTGTCCGAGCTATGAATTACTCGTGCCCATGGTACACAAAGAAAGTCTGCTTGGCCATAAGAAAGCGAAATAGGTTGCATGCTAAATGGAAACAAAACCCCAACAGACTTTTCTTGGTGTCAGTACAAGACTGCTGNGGTTGCATGCTAAATGGAAACAAAACCCCAACAGACTTTTCTTGGTGTCAGTACAAGACTGCTGGAAATGAAGCTACTACCACTATTCGCCAGGCAAAGAGTCGGTACTGTAGAGCTAGACTTGATGCATCTCTTTCGTCTAGTGAATTGTGGAAGAACCTTAGAAAATTAAATGTTCATGGAAATGCTAAGCCTGAATGTGAGTTTGGCCCTGACGTTCTAAATGAAGTTTTCACCAGTGCAAGCAGAAACATGAATTCTCCTCCGACGGATGAATTTGTGTTGGATTCGTGCAACTGTATGAATCAGATTGAATTTTAATTTCAATTTACAGGAGTGAGTGAGATTGAGGTCTTGAAGGCCATAATGGCCATAAAGTCAAATGCGGTGGGGGAGGATGGGATTTCGCTGATGTTTGTGAAAATTGTGCTGCCCTTTATCATAGGGACTATAACCCATATAATAAACTACTGCTTTACTAGTGCATGCTATCCGTCGGAGTGGAAAAAGGCTGTGATAATCCCTGTGGCTAAAAAGATTAACACAACCAGCCCTTGTGATTATCGTCCAGTAAGTATTTTGCCTGTTCTGTCTAAGGTGTGCGAATCAATAATTGCAACGCAAATTTCGGCATTCATTCACAAACGAGACTTACTGTCACCACTACAGTCAGGGTTCCGACCGCAGCATAGTTGCTCCACTGCAATGATGATGTTAGGACACAGTTCGACAACGGAGATTTAACTCTTCTTTGTCTTCTCGATTTTTCGAAGGCGTTTGACTCCGTTAATCANCAATAAATTTTAGACGAGAAATAAGAATATTATAAATTTTTGGAAAATGGGCGTAGCCACGCCCACTTATGGTTACATGAGTATATCTTTGTAACCGCTGCACCGATTTCTTCTTCCAAACTTGGCACAGTTGTTGGTTGGCCTTGGTACAGCTNTGGTAATCCAAGGTAGGTTGGTGTTGAAAATGGGCGAAATCGGACTGTAACCACGCCCACATCCCATATAACGGTAATTTTCGGAAATACGAAAACTGCGATATTTTAGTAACCACTGAAGATTATTCACTCAAAATTGATATTTGCAATAAATTTTAGACGAGAAATAAGAATATTATAAGTTTTTGGAAAATGGGCGTAGCCACGCCCACTTATGGTTACATGTGTATATCTTGGTAACCGCTGCACCCATTTCCTCCAAATTTGGCACAGTTGTTGGCCTTGGTACAGCTTACCAAATGGTCGAAAATTTTAAAAATCGGACAATAACCACGCCCACATCCCATATTATTATTAACTCTA
>NW_016208230.1:0-2019 GCF_001687245.7 Rhagoletis zephyria
AAAAAAAAAAAAAAAAAAAAAAATAACTGCCTTGCAAGCTCGCTTCATTCAATCATCACTTGGGAATAACTAAATATGTGTAGAGAAAAAGCTGCTTGAAGCGATTTTGGAGGCACAGCAATCCATGTAGTCAGGAATGGAAAGAAATCCAGAGAACGGAGTCCAGACGTTGAATTTGCATAAGCGCCCAATCTCCTAGGGTGTTATGGAATCAACAATTAAGTTCGGGTGAAATACTCTTACAAATAGCTTTCTTACAGCAATGTAAAGCAACTGATACCTTCCTTATTCTTTCCTTACACGGTGAGATAATATGTTCTGGGAAGTTCGTTCGAAATAGGGTCATTGTTTCATGCGCTGTGTTTGAAGTGGCACCGTCTACCGTAATAGCGTTACAAGCATCCTTTCCTGCATTTTGTTCCACGTCAGCAATATTTTCGGGCAAATCACGTGTACGAAGGTGCGCGGGCGTTGCCACATTTTGCACCGATTCAGGTTTTTCGAACTTCTGCAGCTAATAACTGATTGTTGACTGAGATAGCGGGTTAAGTTGACCGAAAAAAACACATAATGCGCGAAATGGACTTATTGTAGAATGACCATTCTTATAAAACGCTAGGATCACTTTTACGCTTGGTTCAACTGAGTATCGCTCCATGACTAACTTTGTCAAGGTTTGTAATTCCCTAATTGATTCTAGGGCATTCTTGAAAAATTTTCTGAGATAGGGCATTTTCGAACTGGCTGCTGAGAAAGTCGACCTTTCACTCAAGTGTCTATATCTTGTGTTAGTTGCTGTCAAAGATTTGCATCACCTTTGAATCGATCTTTAGATGTATTTTATTTTAATTCATTTAGTTTGTTTTAGCTTCAATTTATTTCATTTCTTTCGTTTCATAAAATTTCTTTTAATTTTATTTAATTTCATTGAAATTATTTTCATTTAATTTCTTTAATCTTTCACCTCATTTCATATCCTTTCATTTTGCTTCATTTCATTCAATTTAATTTCACTTCACTTCCATTCCTATAATTCCATTTCATTTCTTTTTATTTCATTTCTTTCGTTTTATTTAACTTATATTTTATTAATTTCTTTTTATTGAATGGAATTTATTTTAATTGAATTTAATACTTTTTTATTTAAAATTTTTTTAATTTAATTGAATTGAATTTAATATATTTTTTTATTTCAAATTTTTTTTATCCCATTTATTTTTTAATTAAATTAAATTTAATTTCGTTTAACTTTAATTAAGTTGACTGAACTCATTTCATTTTATTTTGCTTAATTTAATTTTATTTAATTTAACTTTTATATGATATTATATTTTACTTTCCTCCATTTAATTTATCTTAATTTATATTTTTTTAATTGAAATTAATTTAGTTTAGCTTCATTCAAATTATTTTCATTTCAATTAATTTAATATTGATTTAATTTTTTTGAATTGAATTTAATTTAGTTTAGCTTAATTCAAATCATTTTCATTCCAAATAATTTAATTTCACCTCGCTTCAATTCATTTCACTTCACTTCACTCAAGTTAACTTCATTCCAATCCATTTCATTTCATTTTATTTCCTTTCTTCCGTTTGATTTAACTTATATTTTATTAATTTACTTCGTTTGATTTAATTTAATTTATTTCAACCCATTTTATTTTACTTAATTTCGTCTAATTTCCTTTGATTTCAGTTCATATTTTTCATTTCTATTGAATTTCATTTTAATCAATTTCGTTTTATTTCATATCATCCAATTCCATTCATATGTGTTCAATTTCGTTCCATTCCATTTTATTTCATTACACTCCTATCGATTCTAGTCCGATTCATTCCAATCAATGCTATTCATTCCATTCCATGCCATTGCATTCCATTCTTTTTAAGCTTGTTGTGTAAGCCCAGCTCGATATCCTACCACAATTTCTGTTTTCGAGCTGTGTAATGCCACCGCCACCGCCTTTACCGCCATTACCATCATATCATCACTTATCATACGCATTTACCATGCCT
>NW_016208231.1:0-2019 GCF_001687245.7 Rhagoletis zephyria
TGCTGCAGTTAAAAGATCTTTCGACTACGCACCCATGGGTGAACGACGATAGCAAATGTATACAATGCAAGGAGTATGTGCAGAATTACTTGAACAAGAACATAATTCTACTTTAACTCCGTTAAAAAGCCTCCACCTCTGGAAAAATGCACATACCTACTTTGACAGTTTCGAGCAATGAAAAACGCTACTAGGCTTTCAAGCTTAAGAAGGTGATGTATGATTTCCTCCAAAAGGACTTTTAATGAGTAAATTGTGAAATGTAAAGGAAATTAAAGTAGTTGTAGAGACGGTATAAGCTTTAGCTTACAACTAATTTAGTTGCAGCACAAATTCAAAATCTCGCCTGCCTCAAGGGCGTTAGATGACAGTGATAACACAGTTGTTACTTTGACATTATTTTGCTGTTTGCTTGCTTTGTTTACTCCCTTACGCTGCCATTCACATTTATATTGTTTTTGTAACTGTCACCGTTTACGAGTAATTAAATTCTGTGTGTGCTAAATCGTGCGAAAATGTCATAAAATGCACAGCGGAAAATAATTGTGTTAGCGATGATGATGTATTTAGATGCTGATGATGAGAATGAGAATGAATGGAGCTGTTGCTGTCTTTTCTTGTAGGATAACAGCTGCTTTTGCTTCTGATGCTTACGGCTTTTGTTTTTAACGCTCTTTGCTATATTTTAGTGTCTCCGTATCTTATTGTTTTCATGTTTGCTGCTGCCCTTAGTTTTGGTCCATTATAATTTTTTTCACTGACTATACTGCCTGACCGGCGTTTTCCTGACATAATTGTGTTAATCTGCTTGACTGCTTTTTCAACGCTTCTCAATGCGTTGTAGAACATTTTTCTTTTGTTCCTATTAAATTCTTTACTCACATGGCTATTAACTTCTGATCTATGCCTTTGATGCATAAATACTTTGGCTATTTTTATCGGCTATTTGGTAATTTGGATGACCTGCTTAAGCCTGGTTAGATGACTGCCCAATCATAAAACATTATCAATTCTTCGCCTCATTAATTAATTTTTATAGCCATTTCATTGTCTTAAGAAAAGTTAAATATTTGTTTGTTATTTTCTTTGGTATAAATATAATCCTTGATTAACATAGAAGGGAGGTCTAAAAGTTGGCATTTATTAATCAAAGATGCATCGAACTAAGATGAAAATAAGTTTTTTTTAGAAAATCGGTTTGACTGTTTGATTTTATGTACATAGGAGCAAATTTTGAATTTCTGGATTTTTTAAATAAATTTTTCTTGCCGTTTCAGAAATCATAGTTATATATATAATATAATTTTTAATATGTGTCTGTTTTTATTAAAAAGTGATACTCCATACTTATTTATACTTTCTAGACAAATTCTACGTAAATAGAATACACCTCATCCATTCGAATGTCTAAAGTTTAAACTTGCCAAATTAATTCGAGTAGAAAACAGTATAAAGCTGCGCTGATTTCGAGACATTCTGCTAAAATTTATTGCTAAGTTACTCAAATAAATTACAGAAAAAGAGACAATTTAACAAACTATCAAAAAGGGCATCAATACACAAATACACATATAAAAATATGTATGTACATACATATGTATGCAAGTATGTATATAAACATATGAATCAAACACTATAAAAGCTTCATGTGCTGTAAATTTATATTCGATAATAAATTTCAAAATCCTTATTATCCTCATGCGTTCGAACTCCTCCCATTTGGTTATAAGATTATATCACTTTGTTATGAGCGTGTGCATGTGAGCCCAATCGCCTAGAACTATGCCTAAATCTCGATATAAGGACATAAAGCTTCTGACAGCAAGCCAACCAAATTTTAGGCAATGTAATCTCTTTACTTCAGAAATTTTCGGCAAAATAGCAGAAAAACAAAACAAAAACTAAAAAAGCAACGGCATGAAATGGTAAACAAGACGATGACAATAAAGCAGGGCGCAAAAAAAAATCAAGGAACGTCAAATAAGACAAAAAGGCAAGTGAAATTCCCATTATACCAAA
>NW_016208232.1:0-2019 GCF_001687245.7 Rhagoletis zephyria
GCAACTTTTCACTCTAAGCTAGCGATATGTACATATGCATATTTACATTTCGTCGCCTGGGTAAAAGTTTGTCGTAAGCGCAATTTTGACGATTTTTAGTTCTAGATGAAGTTACATATTTTGAAATAAGGTATTTCGATTAGTGTTATCAGTTTTTAGTTATCTCCTTTAGTTTCCGAGATATTGACTACAATTTTTTCGATAATTTAGTAAAAATTTAGTTAGTGATGCAGTCATATTACACTCGTCAATATCTTAAAAATGGCGTTCTCTATTTTTGGATATCTCCTTTAGTTTCCGAGGTTTTAAGTAAAAAGTGTCGTTAATTTGGTGGAAATTTTGATCACATTTTGTCGTATTTCATACAAAGTGGCTGCCAAGTTGTGGACTAATGACGTTTACGACAAAATTTTACTAAAGAAAATCCTTCATAAACTCAAAACTTATTAACAATAAANTAAAATCTATCTTCGCGTTTTTGAGAAATTGCTATCCAAACTTCAATCGCGATTTCTCACAACCTGCCGAAATTAACATACGACAATCTTTTACCCAGGCGACGATTTATGTATGTAAATGACCACCTCGACATCGAAACAATTTTTTGCAGAAACACAGTACGAAGCGGCTTAATCGAATTCAACGATAGCAATGTGTGGCATGAACTTGAAATTTGCACACAATTAAATTATGCATTCAACNCAATTATGCATTCAACACAATCAGTGCTTCGCGAAAAAGTCTTACAAAACGCAAACCAATTGAAATTGTTTTCAAAAGCTACATACGAACCCTGCGCTTTTTGTACAGCCATTTTTCCCTTTTGTTTTTGTCAGTTTCAATTATAGTTTCGCATGACATTGAAAATTGTTTTGCAGCATTGCTAATTGCTTTGTTGTGTTGCACCTGCAGCGTTTTCTCCACAACGAATCGACGATATTTTCCCGCCGTGAAAAGCCATACACTTGCGCTTTTAATATACATACAATTCCCGTACTTAAAATTCAATTGACCGCATCTCATATCATTGAGTATGTCAGTGTGGTGAAGAACTAATCATACATGTTGTGGAAATAAGTTTACCAGGCATGCAAATTAAGAAGTTTTTAACGTAGCTTGGCGGAACCTCAAGCTTGAAGATCCCCAGAACTTGCCTGTTGTTATATGTAAGTCAAACATTTATGATGGTGATAGATACATAAAAATGTTACCAGCATGGAAAATTGCAGAGCTGCATCCCGGTCATCAAACAAAAACTGTCAGCGCATATGCGTGACGGCACTCACGTCTATATCAAAAAAGTAGACGAATTCATTTTGTTGGGAACCAGCGCTAACACCGCTAATAAGACCAGCCTTAAAATCCAACTAGGAATAACTCCTTCCAAAAGTGCTACTTTGGACTGCGTACAAAAACCACACACGGCGCTTGGAGTGTCCGAGAGGAAGATTCTGCGGAAGACATAACGGGCCTTTGCCGACTTCGAATTCTGCGAACGATGGAACTATGGAACTACTATATGAGTTTTAAAATGACATTTTCATGGTGCAGCGTATTAAAATACAGCGGCTTCGCTGGCTGGGTAATGTCGCACGAATGGACCGAATCGCTCCAGTCCTGTAAGTATAAAACGCGGACCCCGCTGCACAGTCGTTCAAAATTGGAATTTTTGTGTTCACAATTCAGTTTTCAATCAATTTGATTATTATTATTTTTTTTTTGTAATGAAAGCTAATAAAATTTGCAAGAGACACGTTGAGCCCAATATTTTGTTTGTTCGTATTAATTTTTTAGTGCAAAATGTAGTAAAATTAGCAAAAAATGTTACATAATAAAAAATAGTTGAAAAAGCGTAGGGTTCTCCCAAATCGAAAACAAAAAAAAATTTAACCAAAATAATATTTTTGGTTTTTATAAATATTGTGGGTATGCAGTTTTATAGATCATTAAATCCTAGTACAAAAAAGTTCAAGTTGCAAGTGACTAAGGGTTCGCGTTGTTTTGAATAATACAACAAAC
>NW_016208233.1:0-2019 GCF_001687245.7 Rhagoletis zephyria
ACCTCAAAAAAATCACCCGTTACTAAGAAAACAATGAAGCGACAATTCTTTTCTGATTCGCTATTTACATACATACATACATTCGGGTGGCCTACTTCAGCATCCAAAAATGCTGCTTAAATAAATTAGCATCCAAGTTTGATAAGGCAATTTGGTTAGGCATAAGGTTTGTATAGTAACCAGTAGTCAGTACTAATTTGTACTGGAACCTGCAAATTTTTACTGGAAAAGTATATGATAACCCAAAAAATTTGTAGGAGAACAGCAAATCGAGAGCGCAACAACACGGGAGAGCTGCAAATTCTTGCTAGTGAAATTTCTACTAGCAGAAATTAGCTATCAGAAGAAGAAGAAGAATAAATGTCAAAAGCCGCCATTTGTTGAATTGGTTTAGCACAAACAAAAGTAAAATGAGTGGAAATCAAAATATTAATGATGTACTAGACTGAGTAAGTGCTTGTGTGAAAAGCAAAGAGTTTAAAACTGATTTATAAATAGTAAAATGTTTACAGCAGAATATCAAAAGGGTGCAGCAACTATTCACTTACAAGTTTTTACTAATTTTCCGTTCAGTAACTTTTTCTACTAGTTTTCCCTTCTTGTCAATTTTACGCTCTGGCTGCAATGTTTTACTGGAGAAGTTACTATACAAACCTATAGTGTGAATTATTGAACAATGAACGAAACCGGAGAATTCACAAGGTGTCATAATGAGTCATATTGTGATATGGTTAAAATTTCATAACGGTTATAATATTTTTGGGTCATTCACTACAACCGCAATAGACTTAACCATTTTTAGTCAGCTGTACCTGAACGCGTCTGTTGTTCGTTCAACTTCACAATGGAGCAGAGTGGAAATTNATTATTGAACAATGAACGAAACCGGAGAATTCACAAGGTGTCATAATGAGTCATATTGTGATATGGTTAAAATTTCATAACGGTTATAATATTTTTGGGTCATTCACTACAACCGCAATAGACTTAACCATTTTTAGTCAGCTGTACCTGAACGCGTCTGTTGTTCGTTCAACTTCACAATGGAGCAGAGTGGAAATTTCTTATGTCACTTTCAAAATAAACAGCTCCTATGTATGTACGTTAGAGTGATGGGAGAAAAAAATTATCATCCTGGAACACGGGGCACCCCCTTAGTCTTTTTCCTTTTGATATTTCTTTAGTTAACTTTAATTTGAAATTTTCTTAAGTTGCTTAACCAATTGTTTGATTAATATATGTACAAAATACTTCCTATACTTAGAAACGTAAAGTTTGATGCCAGCACCTCTTTCGGCAAGAAGAAAAATTTTGGAAGGTGCCTCAAACCCTATCTCGGAAACCATTTTTTTTTTTTTACCACTCTAATGTACATATGTACATATCAAAAGTCGATGTTTCAGTAATCATCTCCGATCAAAATTAAAATCGTACCTTGTTAAACTTTCGAGAAAACTGTGATTTTAATAATAGTAATATATATGTATATTAGACTGACCAGAAACGATGGAAGGAAGAGTAGTTTTAACCACTTGAGGCAGAGGCACAAAACGTCCACGCGAGACTTCTAAATGTTAATATTTTTGGACCAAATTTTCAGGGAATAGTTTTTAGCCCTAATGGAACTAATGGAAGCTAAAACGGCAAGGGGGTTGAACAATCAGCGGCTCATTTCGACAGATTTCGACGATGTTTGCGTTCATCCATATGATCCATGGACATTTGTTTAACTGCACTTTTCTTTTGCAAGTGACGCCATTTTATTCTTAGAATAAGCCACCATTGCTGAGCACGAATCTCTCAAATAAACAATCACAATTCACAATCTAAAATGGAGCTGGGTAATAAGGATCCTGCGTAGCGGGGTTACTCTGCTAAAGATTTTCGGAAGGCCTGTTCTCATCTCATCTAGCGGCATCTTTTTTTGTGCGGCGTTGTGCACAAGAATGCTCTGGCGTGCTGATTCTACCAGCTAAGGCTATCTGCACACTTGTCGTCCAATCATAGTTGCGTTATCGT
>NW_016208234.1:0-2019 GCF_001687245.7 Rhagoletis zephyria
TCAGGCTTGCCAGACCCTCGTTTTTGTATTTCTTAAAAATAAATGAAAGTAAACCTTTTTATGCATGAATGTTTTTGATTTGGCATTTTAGCCAGCGAACGGTTAAACAGCAGAAACNTATTTTGACCAACCTGTTATATGAGAAACTGTATTGGCGGTTAATTAAAATTTAACTTACCGTACGAAACTTAAGAACCTGTAGATTTTATGTTCTTAAGTTACGGCCTTACGGAAATTGAGAGCGGTGAGAGAATCAGGCTTGCCAGACCCTCGTTTTTGTATTTCTTAAAAATAAATGAAAGTAAACCTTTTTATGCATGAATGTTTTTGATTTGGCATTTTAGCCAGCGAACGGTTAAACAGCAGAAACATGTTGACGTGTTGAGTAATCATTTATGATTTCTTACGGTAAGTTAAATTAAGTTAGGTCTAGACTAACTGAGCTTAAGTAATTCAGAAGGAAAGTCCTCTCTAAGTACTCATCATGCCCGTGCTGGTATATGCCGGAGAAGCATGGACAAAGGCAACATCCGATCTACGGGCCTTTACGCATTGGCGACGGCGAGTACCGCAGACAATGGACCGATGAGCTGTATGAGCTTTACAACTAAAATGCAGCGGCTTGGTCATGTCGTTCGAACGGACACCGCCGCTCTAGCGCTGATAATATTCAAATCGGAACCCACATGTGGTAGCAGAGGCAGAGGCAGGCCCCCACTATGATGGAAAGACCACTGTGATGGAGAAGGACTTGGCTTCCAATTTTCGTCATTTGGCATAGAAAAGAAACGACTGGCTTGCTTTGTTGAACTCGGCTAAAATCGCTTAGGTGGTTTCAGCGCAAAAAAAGAAGAAGAAGATATATCTTTCTTTATCACATTCGGTAATTTATTTTCAGTTTGTTACCTCTTTATTAGATATCACATATTGTTGAGATTTTATGACTAACTTTACACTATGGAATCGATGTTTTAAACTTTCATAGCACTTTCATATTTAAAGCTAAAATATTGTGAATTATTTTACTTGTTAATTGGTATACATAGTCTTGATGTGATATGAAAACGTACTTAACTTGTAAAATTTGGTGTTTTAATATCTTTAAAATATTTTCAGGACCCGTACATTTAGTGCATCTTGATCTGATTTCATTGCGGAAAGCATAGTTATGTACAGTTTTCCACGAGATGATGGGAGTGCGATGTTTTGACCAGTTTGGACTATTTTTAACCGACTTCCAAAACAGGAGGAGGTTATCAGTTCATCGGATTTTTTTTTTTTGTATGTATGTTACCGCATAACTTTGGACCACGTCAACCGATTTCGATAAATAATTTGCATCGGAAAGGTAGTGTTTCAGAGGTGGTCCCATACTAATCTGGTTAAGATCCGATCAGAGGATCATGAGATATATATTTATGTATATATATATTTTATATGAGAGTTGAAGTCGTTTTTTTTTTGCTAAAAATTACTTGTTATTTTGTTTATTTAATGTTTAATATTTTTTTAAAGTCAAACTATGTACAAAAATTATAAAAATTCCGCAAATTTTCACCAAAATTTCAAACTTCTTAATCAGAGTATTTAGGTATGCAAATTCGTGGACCACAAATTAAATTCTAGTATAATGAAGTGCAAATTTCAAGCTGCTAAAAAATCCTTTTTGATTTCAGGCATTTTTTTTTTTGCGGCAGTGTCTTATATAAAAGAAAATTGTCGAACATACTTTGCACTCGTTTTTAACAACACTACGACGCTAAAATTACACAAAAAAAGGAACAGTCCAGCGCCTTCGTCTTGGTCTGCAGGCTGTATCGGAGATACACCCGCTAAATTTAAACGTAGAATACGTGGTATGGTTAAGNAGCACAAACTAAGAAAAAAATATCGATAACAAAAGCGATAATAAAATCGATAACAAAATCGATAAAAATATCGATAACAAAATCGTTAACTAAATCGGTTACAAAATCGATTACAAAATCTATCGAAAAATCCATTACAAAATCGATAACA
>NW_016208235.1:0-2019 GCF_001687245.7 Rhagoletis zephyria
AATATTTAAATAAAGAAAATCGTCAAAACGTCAGGGCATTCATATTTTTGACGCTGACTGTGTATGGGCCACAGACGTTACGTTCCACGGTGGTGTATGTATGTGAACGATCTGGACGGCCAAAAGTCCTTTTATTTTTATGGAATGCCCGTTAAAAATTAACTGAGGTGCAAATACCAATCATAAGGAAACAATGCGCTTCAGTCCTTATCGATCAAAAATTCGGATTTGATTTTGAGTGTTAGGGTACATATTAGTGTTCTATGTGAAGCAATATTTTTTACAGAAATTTTACAGCCTTGGGCTTTCGACAATATTGAAGAGTTATAGCGTTTTGCAGAGTGAGGAAATGTGTATACTTTTTAGATAACTTCATTGAAATTTGAGGTACTATACCTACGGTAGTAACAAGTTACCGACGAGTCTGATGATAAAGAAAATGCGTTTGAATCCGAATTGTGCTCACATAAAGAAATTTCTTCTTCTGACTGACCTACTTGTAGGTTCATTTCTGGCCGATTTTTTCAATGGTACAGCAGTAATTTTCATCAGAATTGCTTTTAATTAGTTAGATGAGGCATTTACCCCACCGTGCTTTCGGATGTTTATTTACATTTTTTGGCGGCAAAAAATGATAAGTTAAACATTATCATGGTATAGGGGAAAGCTCAAAGCAGTACTTCAGAAAAAAAACAAGTAATTTTTAAGCCAAAAAACCAAACCGACTAAAATTCTCATATAACAACTTAAGAACCCGTTAATTCCTTCATGGTCCAATGATCGGTCAACGTGGTTCAAGTTATGCGGTAACATACATAAACAAAAATAAATAAAATATTCCGACGAATTGATAACCTCCTCTTTTTTTGAAGTCGTTTAATAATCGAAATTTGATTTTAACATAATTGTGGTGTATTTCTCCTTAAAATTTGTGTTCCGACGCTGCTCAAAGTGGTAGCAATTTTGCGATGATCGTCAACAGAATCCTGCAAACTTTAATGTATGGAGCACACGATGTACACGAATATTTTGCAGAGAAAATGAGGAAATTAGCTAAATGTATGCTGAAAGAAAACTAAATATTGGATTTACTTTAAAATCATTGTATTTGCGGACTTTACGCTTTTTTTCGTCAACAAAATTGTTGTTTTTTTAAGGTATTATATTTAAAAATATAGAGTTCAAAAATAAGACTATTCTGGAAGCATTTTTTTGGTTTTTGGTTGACTATTTCTGGGATTTGCCCAGATTGATGGTTTCAGAGTTTTTTTCTGCACTTTGCACAGTTCGCAAAAAAGAAAACAAAAATAGCAAATAATATCCACGGACTACATAGCACTCATCCCGATTTTAGCTAAATTATGTATATGTACTTGTACAGTTGTATCTACACTGGCGGCTCATGATGGCATGGGTTGTAGGGACAATAGCCTTTTCCGAAGAGCGTGGTATCGTTCAGCCCCTGCTAAAGGATAGGCTCACCAGGAGAAATAGATCTATAGCAGATGCTGAAGCCAAGTCCAAGATAGTTCATGCAACCAAGGTGGAGCTACGCCGAGTGCCTCAGTCACTCCAATACCAATAGAAATCCACTGGCACTTTGTGAAACAAGCTAAGAAGCTATGACTTACTTTAGCAGAACAAAAACAATGGATTTGCTAAGTAGGCTAAGGTTAGAAGTGTTTACGATTGTAGTAACTATCCCCGANCCGGTTGCTGCTTGAATGACAGCGAGGCAACCCATATTTCATACCCGGTACAAGCATCCCTGTTTGTCTTCCTTAATGAAGCAGCTAATCGTAGTTTCTATGATGCCTGAAGTTACTTGCCATTATTATTTGATACGAGAGAAGTAAAAATTAGGATGAATGATTATTGAAGATATGTCCTTTTTGATTATTTCATGGACATTTTAGCCACAATGGTATGAACTCCTAGCCTTAGTTTTTACTCTTCTTGCGCAAATTAATACTTTTTTCATTGAAAAATATACATACACTTAAAATTGTTTGTTCATCA
>NW_016208236.1:0-2018 GCF_001687245.7 Rhagoletis zephyria
TAAAAAATAGTTGGTGGTGATTTCAAGTTCCCTAAACATTTAATTAGCCGTTAAAAACTTTACAACATACGACAATATGACACGTACGACACCTTGTGAACCACCAAATTGTATATAAATATGAATTAACATACCTTTATATGCGCTCAAAAATATTTTAGCATTTTGCACTTTACACAAGCCTTTATCTTTGCCCATGCGCCGCCATATTGGCAAACTTCGCTGACGGCGCATCGGCAATATCACTTTTTATTTAATATGCTTCCACTTCATCACAAATAATGGATTATATGTATTTATTGAAATCTCAACTTAAATACACACTGTAAACACCTAACAAAACATATTTTTGCACTTAAATACTTAACACAATCACAATTCAATAAAACTTTTCACTGGAACCGAAGCGCAGAAAAACGAGCAGCAAACACTAGCGAAAGTTGAAACACGACTGAGGATACGGAATTGGGGATGGCAGAAACACAGAGAGGAAGGAAATCAAAATTTAAATTACAATACATATTCAATGTAGTTGTGACACAAACCTCATAAAAAAGAAATCAAATAAATTTTCTAATTTGGCGACATGCATGTACTACTAAAAGTATTTCACATGACTCACCCTTTGATTTGATCGAAAATTATGTAGGCACCTAAACGTACACGTCACTGCTATGTAACTATATACAGTTGCCAGTGTTGCCATTTTGACCTTGTGGGGCTAGATTTAGCTCTTTTTATTTTAAATTGCCTAGAAATTTGCTCTTAGCTCCTAGGTCTTCTTTGGCACTTTTAAATTTGAAACAACACTTTGGGGCGCCAAAAATCTTAACTTAATTTTAAACATTTCTGCTGTTTGTGTGGAAAAACACATTTTCAACTGTAAGAGTGTTTGAAGCAAAAATTTAAATTGGCCGCTTTTATTAAATTTGTTAAAAGTTTAACATTTTCTGTCCTATTTGGGCATTTTTATGCTTCACACTTTCGTTATAAAATTGTCCTTCATCCTAACTTTTTTAATTTCTTTTTTTTTGCAAAGTTTTTCAACTGAAAGGAATGAATAAAAATGAACAATTTTCGAAAAGGCTTAAAAATTTCCTTATCTTTCGTATTTTAACGCCTGAAATCCAAAAAGTACTATTCCCATTGACAACGCAATGAGGCTAAAAATTTCTTTCGAAAGGTATCCAAAGAAGATTAGTTGTGTTGCTTCTCTGGAGTTTTTTTTTGCAATAACTGAAAACGACTTAGAAAAGAGGTTATTGCCTTATCTCTAAGACACTTCTTTGGGAATATAAATTAGACTTATTTTCATGTTTAGCGCCCCTAAATCAGTCTAAAAACTTATGTATTTAATGAATTCGTAATGTAACTTTTTAGCGATATTTTAAGCAAACTCGCAGTCGACATATAAACCTTATTTTTCATATTTACAATAAAATTTCAATTTAAAAGCGCAAAAATGGGGTCATATGTTTATAATTTAAACTGCGAAGATGTCATACATATAAAACACTCGTGTACATGTGTACGCATTTTCGCTCATGTTTCCCTATTTTCTTTTTTTATTTTCAATTGCAGGCTTTCACATCCTGACACGTTTTGTGTGCGAGCCTATACAAGAACTTTATCGGAATACTATTTCCGTAAGTGGAACAAAAGCAGCTACAACACGCTCATTACTACTTGCTGCAACGACTGCTGTAACAACAGCAGCAAGCACAACAACAACAAAAACAAACATTAAGAAAATGTCCATATCAAAAGAGTGCACATATCTCGCTTTTATGTCACGGCCGCGCAGAACTCCGGCCTGCGAATGCACCAACAGCCATAGTTGCAGCCACAACCACAAACAGAACTGTAAAGGTAGTTACCACCCACCACATCAGCACCACAACCATCATTACCAACCAAGAGCATACATTCCACCCAGTTGCTGCACAACCACAACAACTCGTCTCGGTTCTGTTGCAATCCTACTGATGTCGTTGTTGCTGCTTAGCACCCAACTGCAC
>NW_016208238.1:0-2018 GCF_001687245.7 Rhagoletis zephyria
CTTCATGTTGTTTTTTTTTAAGCACAAAGTTAAAGTGTAGGAGTGGTTGCAGAAAAATTTTACATAAATTTTTGGTGAATTAAGAACTGGCCTAATTTTTCCCACTGAACACTGGACATACATTTTTGATCACTTAGAAACTGGCCAAGAGTTTTTACTTGTTTCAAATGTCAATTTTTGGCTTTTCGACCACATAGTTGACAAATGGATATATTGTTACGTTCACATGCCCATTTTTTAATGTTAAGTTTCCTATGTGAACTTCACAAATTTCAACAGTCACTAGCTATTTTTTACCGACATTACTTATTCATCACTTATTGGCTGCAAGAACCATCATGTACATGTTGCGACGCCCTCCCTTGACGTTTTTTTATTTGATTTTTTTTCGTTTAGTAAGGGTAGCACCGCTGTTTTAAATAGAAACTGATTCTGCAAATTCTTCACACGGTTTCTTACTGTGTTCAGAGATATGTATGTACATGCGGGACCTTGCAGGCCAACTTTTGTTGAGTAGATATCAACGATACGGCTGGATTATCTTCGAAAATCTTCTTTAATACCAGGTCCACGTAGCTTTGTACGTACCGCGATATTGTTCCAATACTGGACTTTCCCTAGTACCTTGCGGCACTCAAGCGGGACATGTTGAGTCCTTTTGATTTAAAGAAAGTTTAAAATTATTAGCTGTCAACCCCTAGGATTTTTCTAAATGTAATAAAATATTACCCGTATCTTTTTGTAAAAAAACGCCCTTTTAAGTATTAACTATTTTTAAGAGGTTCCCAAAAACCCCAAAAATATACAATCGGGGAAACTTAGAAAATCGTTAGAATTAAAAAATGGTAAAGTAAATAATTGGGTATTACTTCTGGATACCTACTGAAGAGAGAGAAAGTTTTCCGATCGAAAAATATGGATTTTCAAGAATGTTTGTATAATTTCTACGAAAAAGTGTTTTTTACCTGTATAAAATACATGGAGGCACTCTACAATAATTTGAGTTATGAGTTTTTTTCACACAAATTTGTAAATTTGTAATGTACTCATTTTACTCAACTTCGGTGTGAAACAAATTCAGTACTCAAATTATTGTAGAGTGCTAATACTATACTTAAATATTGCGCAATACTCAGAGCTACAATTGCGATTTTTTTTTCAATTTTTTTTATGGCATATTTTCAAAAACTTATTTTTTTATAAAAAAAATGTTATGGGAATGTAACAAAATTCGTAAGAATCTCGGAGCAGATGTCAATTCTGTCTCAAGAAATAGTAGGTATTTCCTAGCTTCACCTGGTATATCGTTGATTTTACGAGCAGCGCAATAAGTCTTCCTTATTTAACAAAGCCCCAAATCCTACTACTGCACATCCCATAATAAATGTAAATATTTTTTTCTTAATTTTACAAAATGTAGTTCTTAGCTAAATAAAGATATCGCCGATGTTTTTGCAAAACCGCCTATCTTACGGCACTCAAATTTTACAGGAGAACGAGAAAACGGTTTATTTTTTGAAGGCATTGCCTTGATNCATAAATCTCGATGCCTGGAGTTCAGGGTTACCAAATCTCATTTTTGCCACAACGGCGATTTAGGCGATTTTGCAAAAACATCGACGATATATAAAATCAAATTTTCAGTTTACTTACATGCATGTACGTTTCTTCTGCATTGCCCATCGCCCTTTGCAAGCTACTTTTTTCTTATTATTAAGCGCCATATACCTTAGTAGGTAGAGTGTGTTTATTTACATTCATAAATATACATACATATATACACGATTGAGAGAATACATTCTATCATTCTTGTACATATATACATATGTGCATATGTATGTATGCGCGAAGACGATTCACCAACGAACGACGAGGAAAAAACGATTGTACGATTCAACGACGCTTTACCTTCTCCTTAAAACACGATTTTCTCCGCAACGCCACTGCACAATAATTACATTTTTATAGTTTTTTTCTATTTAGGCACTAATTTGCTGAATATATTGCATTATATGCAG
>NW_016208239.1:0-2018 GCF_001687245.7 Rhagoletis zephyria
TAAACAATGAAAAGTAAGCATTGTATTTTAAATCATAAAATGAGGTATCATGCGTAAACATCTACACGTAACACGTAACACGTTTTAAACAGCAGCATCTTAACGCTTTACATTTTCTGCACTATTTCCCTGTTTTTGTTTTTTTTGCAGCACTTTTTTCTAGTCCTTTCTTGGCGTCCTTCTTATCACCAATTTTATCTGCTTTCTTATCGACCTTTGTACCCTTCTTTTCGCCCCGCTCTTCACTCTTCATTTCACCCTTGTTTGTACCTTTCTGATCGCCTTTCTTGTCATCTTTATGTGCCTTCTTGTCAGCTTTTTCACCTTTCTCAGCCTTTCTTTGACGACGGTGTTTATAGTACCTGATTTGAACACAGACGTAAGAACGTACATATGTACTAATATTATTTATTTATTTATTNCGGTCATTTGCTGGAAAAACCTCAAATTTTAAGCATATCAAAAGTTTGAGAAAAATGGCCTGAAACTTTTTAGCCAGGTTTTTCTTATTGGATGAAAATAAAAAAGACACTAATAATCGAAAAATCTATTCCAGAGGAAAAACGCTGCGTAAATATCTTGAAACCTTAATTTGAATTATAAAGTTTTTCCAATTAACGAGCTAATTTATGAATACAGTAACACAGGGTGGTCCATATCGTGATTTCATTTAAACAAAATTAACAAAAATCTATTTTTTTCTATCTCTATCTCACACACAATATGGACCACCCTTTATATGCTTATATGTTAATTATTACAGAACAACCGAACGTTAGCTTCGATTTCGGCTATATTGAACAAAGTTTGGTTTGGTTTCGGTTCGGCCTCTACCAAAAAAAACGGCCGTGAGGTTAAGATTTAAGTTACGTTTATGATTAGGACTAGGTTAAGATTAAGTTTGAGATTAATATTGAGATTGAGATTGAGATTTAGATTGATATTAAGATCAAAGTTAGGAGGATTATGCGCATTCTTAGACGCTTAAGGAGCCTTTGATAACACCTCCCACGGGGTAGTAGATCGAGGAACGTAGCCGCCCCGAATCGAACAATGCTACGAACCAAACTGGCAGAGACGCCTGTAGGCAGTAAAATCATACAGCTGAGGACAATAAAAGGATGCCCTCAGGTGGTGTACTGTCCCCTCTGCTATTTAGCATATTAGCAGATGAATCACATGAGTCACTATCCTACAATGGCACAGTGTGCCACAGATACGCGGATGTTGTGGAAAGGCCACTTATCCTAACTAAATATGGTGTGGCACGGTGGGTCTCAAAATCAACTTTGCCGTGCATCTGCATTGCATAACAGGAGCCATGTACACTTGCCCCATCGATGGCCTGGAGGTCATTCCACCACTACACACATACATAGAACAGACTGCCCAGAAAGCCCTCCTCACCTTTATGAGGAAGGGCACTGGAAAGGAAAAGGTTATTTCGAGCAGTAGAGAAAGGAAATCAGATCCAGGATACCCATCTCCCGCCCCCAATAGAGATGGCATGGTTACGATGACAACCTTTCAAACAAAAGTCAGAACCGAACTGGGCAACAAAGCGACCTGGAATGGAACAATTTTAAGGCCAAGATATCCATTCCCCTGGGGAACTACTCTAGTGTATTTCCAGCGGAGGTTTACGCCATCAGTACTTGCATGGAAATAATTCAGCAGAGACAATCAAGAAGGCTGCACATTGTAATCTGCAGCGACAGTCAGGCTGCATTAAAAGTAATATCCTTATGTAAGATTAAATCGCGGATGGTATGGGGATGTGTAGCAAGACTGAACACCCTGAGGGAGAACAATACACTGCAACTAATGTGGGTTCCGGGCCACAAAGGCATACAGGAAAACTAGAAGGCTGACAGACTGGCGACAGAAGAAGCAGCCACTCGACCTATAGGACCAGAAGCGTTCCTTGCATTGCACTTCACTCTAAAGCTTAGTATCCACCTCTTAAGACAAGCAAAAACTCCATATAAAATGACGTACAAGAAATGGCTAAGAAAATT
>NW_016208240.1:0-2018 GCF_001687245.7 Rhagoletis zephyria
ACATACATATGTATATATATCGATAACAATATATGTATGTATGTATGTATGTACGTTAGTATACTCGTATCTAGAAATTCTAAAATCAAATCTGGCGCATCACTAAAGTCAAACACTTCATCTCTCGAATTTACAGTGCTTTCCATCCTTAACTCCTAAATTTGTATGCTACTACAAGTTCTTTGTTCTACTTCGGAACTCTTAATGTTATTGCAAAGTTCGTTGTCACTTCAAAAGTTACTATTTGTTGAACACTTGCCAGCGCACTCGTAGAACTAAACGCAAGCGCATAACCACAGCTTACTTCAAGTACTTTGGATTAAGTTTGTTGTCATACATACATACATACATACGTCTGTGTAACTCAAATCTGTCAACTATGTACCTAAGCACATTAGGGTGGTCGAAATTATTTTTCCATTCTTCCAGCCACCTCCCAAAACTGAAGAATTTTTATTTATTTATCTATTTTTTTTTTTTTTAATTGATGGTAACATATTTTTCCTATATACAGTTTATCGTGAAATTTCTATAAAACCGTTAAAAATAATTGGATAGAATAAAAATATTTCCCTTCGGAAATCCTCAAACACTAAAATTATGCTGCATATTTATGTAACTTGAAAATTTCACCAACTACTTTTTCATAACTAATAATCTCGTCTCTTATATACAAAAGTTAGCTATTTTATACGTTACTTACTACATCACGTACGTTTTGAAAAATAATTGGTAAAATTTTTGAGTTAAATTTGCATCACAATTCTATTGTTGGAAGATTTCTGAAGCAAACTATTTTTATTCCATCGAAAAATATTTATTTTGAACGATTTTATCGCAATACTAGAAAAAAAATTATTTTCGCATATGAAATATATGGAAAATTTCAAGAGTTAAATATTAGCCGAATTTTAAATAAAAAATGCGGATCCCTTATATTTAATTTTCTATAATTAACGGGGGAGGGGGCCGGTGCGGTTTCTGTAGCCCGGAAATCCCAAAAAATTGATTTTCCTGTGTTTTTTTCTTGGACCACCCTAATGTTCATGTATGTATTTATGTATTTATATGTATAAACACTGTGTTTGTGTATCTAAGTAGCAGCTTGTCATTCGTTCGCTTACATTTTCTGCTCCCTTCTTTTGATCATCGTCACGCCAACGAGCAGAAACCTCAAGCCATCAGCCACCACTTCCTTGTGTTTCCTTCTCCATTGATCGTTGCCGTGCCATGCAAAGTGTCTGTCCAATTCAATCCACATAAATATGGCGTGGCAGTTGGTGCTGAGTATGCCTGCTCCCATGCATGCCGTCCACATCCGTCCACCTTAGTTGTTGTTGGTTGTTATTCTCAGTTGATGTTCTGATTTCAAGTGCTCTTTTTGTTTGTTACATTTTTCGTTTTATTTCTCTTTAATTTTAATNTTACCGAATTTCTTAGTTTCGCTGGGAAAGATGGGAAACCAAAAAAAATCTAAGAAAACACGAAGACTTAGTAAATAGTACTTATATATTTCATACAAAATTAAGCAACTAAGCAACAAAAAGTTACCTTGTGCCCCATATCAGTTTACACGGAAGCGTTTCATAAGTTCAGTTGTTTGAATATGTAGCAAAAGAAATAGGCAACGGCAAAGGATCGCCTGTCACTTGTGTGGCATGACAATCAAATTACACCGCTAGTAACCTACTTTTTCAACAAGTAGTGGAAAAGGCCTTTGCGCTTACGATTTCTTCGAATAATTATTCACGGCATATACAAGTTTTTAAATAGTTGTTAATTAAGCTTAGATAATATATCAAAGTTTTTACAACATTTCCCCAAACAAGAGTGGATTATGCATCTGTCATCTGATTAATTTTCTATGGCCTTATTCATAAAAAACAAAAGTAGCTTTAAAAAAATGTATTTCTTTTCAAACATAATGCAACTTATGGCTTGACATTTTGCTTACTCTTACTTTATATATGTACTGTTTAAGCGACTTATGCATTTCCCGCATAAACAAAGAACAGCGA
>NW_016208241.1:0-2018 GCF_001687245.7 Rhagoletis zephyria
TCAACTTTTGTTGCCTGTAAAATCGCCTCGTGCGAATGCCCTATTAGCTTCAAAAAGCTAACTTGAATCTAGTTGACAAGTAATGCAAGAGTAGTGAAGGAGATTATTTTCANATTAGCTTCAAAAAGCTAACTTGAATCTAGTTGACAAGTAATGCAAGAGTAGTGAAGGAGATTATTTTCATTAAACGCATTTCTATTTAAATATCCTGCACTTCGCAAATACTTTTTCGAATTGAGGACAAATAAAAGGAAGATCGAAATTTCATATTATCATTTTGAAGTTATGTATGACGGAGTTGGATTATGGGACCACCTACACGATAATATGTAAACAAATATGAAATGTAATAAAATAAAAAAAGTAAATAAAAATAAAAAATATATATAAAAAAAAAATATTTTGTTTTTCCTATTGATATTTTATGTCCAAAAGTAGTTAGTTACAAGTTAGTTACATCAAATGCAGAGGTAACCCACCCTTGACTACATCTAATGCAGAGGTAACCACCCTTTACTATTTCGCGGCCATCGCCATAGAAATATAGTTAGCTTTCGTCAAAGTTTATATACAGATAATAAGTGACTTTTAGCTCCTTCCTAATCAACTTAAAGTTAGCTTATAGTCCATTTCCTGCATGGTAGCCACCCAATAATGGACGAAATAGCAAGTATTATGTCTATGACAACGATGGCCGATGGATCCTTTCTGCGTTTGCCTTTTATTGTTTCAAATCCACCGAATTAATCGAATTTCATTGTTGTTGGCCAAGATAACATATGTCTCGTAGCAGACTGCTTTAAAAAAGCTTCCCCCTTTTTGGTTCAGATTCCGTAAGGCTTGGGTATGAAGCTTTTCAAAAAATCGTATTCATCTTCCTTTAGATCGATGCATTTAGTCCAGCGTTTTTTTCCAATTTGTTTATTCTTTCCAAACAGGAAACAGGAAAGAAGGGCTTAATAGGAGAATATGCCGGATGGTGATAGTACTTATCCCAATCAGTGTTAATAATTGCTTTCTTCAATTTCGTATGAAAATGTAATTCATATTGTACTTTTTATCTTTCAATTGTACCAAATTTTGATGCCTGTTATTTTTCTAATATTAAGTTATTGTGTCAAACTTGTATTTAATTACTGTTCCTAATGAAGTACAAATAATTTCTAAAAATTTAGAAACACTATTACCTTTATTTTATTTACATAAAGTTTACACACTTTTACATCGGATATTATGATTTTAAAAGCATGTATGTAAACAAAAGATTTACAATGAATGGATATTTTTAAATTTACAAAGTGCAAATTACTAATCCAGCAATAATTACTCGTAGTTTCAACTGTGCCTGAACTTTGTATCAATGTTATGTAATGAGGAAATTGCTTATACTTGATGTCTATTTCGACACTTCATTTTTATTAATTTTTGTATCGAGAGGATCCTTTCAATATTAGATGCACAGTATGCAATCGAAAACACTCTTTGAGAGATATTGTATATGTTTGAAAACATTGGTTCATTTAAAAAATTTTGGTGATTCTTACTTTTCTCTGAAATTCTAAAATATTTAGGTTGACAAAATTTTTGTTCAGCGTAGGCGAATTTCATNGTATATCGGTAACCGTTCTACCAATTTGTACCAAACTCGGTGTGGTTATTGTGCTTGCCACATATAAGCAAAACGTTGAAAATTATTGAAATCGGACTAAAATAACGGCCGCTTCTCATATAACGGTAAATTTCAGAAATGCTTGAAACTTCAATATTTCGAAATTGAAGGACGCTAATTTACTCAAAATTGATACACCCCGGCTTACCATCTAGCGGAAGGTTTCGGAAAGGTGAAAAAACATATTTAATACTTGCGCCGGGTATTTAATGTTCGGCTCCGCCCGAACTTAGACTTTCTTACTTGTTTTTATTAATTTTTGTATCGAGAGGATCCTTTCAATATTAGATGCACAGTATGCAATCGAAAACACTCTTTGAGAGATATTGTATATGTTTGAAAACATTGG
>NW_016208242.1:0-2018 GCF_001687245.7 Rhagoletis zephyria
GCAGGATACCTGTCCGCACACTCAAAAGTAAAGTAGAGAATACAAAAAAGAAATAAAAAAAACTCGAATAAATACTAGACGATCTTACATTGGAAAAGTCATCATCATCAGCTGGTTTTCGTCCCAGCGATGATCGCAGAAAGTCACACGGTCCGATTTGCTGTTGATCTTCATGCGTAATCCTCAAGTGCTGATGATGCGCAAAGAGGGGTGTATGTAGCGCAATTCAATGGACATATTGTTGCACAATAGCGCATCCCGCATCCCGCATCCCGCACCCACCTGCAATCTGCTGATTGTGTGTGTGACTGCTACTCTTATTTATTTGCTAGTGTTCTACCCACATAGCTGGATGATTCTCACAGATCTCCTATGAAGCCGTTAAATGCGGATCTGTCGACCTGTGTACGTGTGCTGATCTTGCGCTCAAATCTCGGCCTTCTATTGTGTCATTTTATGTATTTTCGGATTCTAAGCATTTGTCTGCCTTGTGACGGTGAGGGCGGCGAAGAGTCAGGGAGCGGTAAGCAGCCGCGTATTGGTGGTCTGCCAATGAAAATAAAAAACTAAACCAAAAAATAAATATCTACACAAGATCTGCACATTGAAACTTCGTCGCACACACACTCACATACATATCTACCAACTTATGCTCCTACGATAGCAACAGCGTCTCTGATGATAATAATGATTCTTACCTTGTTGATTTGGCATGTCAGTTAAGGAAAATCATTAGTTTCGTTTCATTTTATTTGAATTTGCGATTATTGTCTGCCTCTTTGAATTATTGAGCAGGAAATCAGCACAAAAAAGATCATAAAGGCAGCTCAAAAATCGGCTCAAATTGGAAAATACTAAAAAATGTTGTATATGCAAGGGTGTGGCAGATTGTAATTGTGAAGATGTCAGTAAGCAACAAATTATAGCTAGGGACTTGCGTATGTAAAGGATCCGCGCCTATTGTTGTGAAAAATATGAGTTGGCGAAAACGACAAAGAAAGGAATAATGAAATTAATTTTAGTTCATAACTTGGCAATAATATTTATATTGCCATATTTGTGCAAGAAGGCGTGCTCTTAATTGTGGGGCAGGTGTTTGGGGTGTAAACAAGTGCATATATGTAGCTGCTATGTACATTAGATCGTACCAGAAAGAGGAGTGCGTCTAAAGTACTTTTGCAAGCTTATTCGTAGGAGTAGCGTTTTTAAATTTTTCATCATATCTTTAGCATTTACAGTCGGATCTTAAAGTATTACATATCGATGTTCTTCCCTCGAGAAATAATTTTTTTTTATTCCAAAATTTCTTTGACCTCTTATCACCTTTTGTCATATCCTCTTAACTTGTCACCTCTTATCATATCTTATCACCTTTTTGACAAGTAGAAACGAAAGAGTTCTAAGAAATATTTAGTTTGAATATTTAAGCAATTTTTGAGGTATTTGAAGGAGATTGGTATTAATCGAAATACATTTGAAATGCTTTATTCAGAACTATATTTAGTAGGATTGTCACATGTTTAAAAAAAAAAATCAACTTTAATTGTGGCAATTAGGTAATTGAAATGTGTATCACAATACGGGTGCCAGAATAAAGGGGTTTAAGCAAGTTTTAAAAAGTTTTGAAAAAGCTTCAAAAGCAACGCTATATATGGGGAGAGGGGAAGGCGGCCCGTAGATAACCCGGCCCAAAAGTTTTACCATAACTTGCAATAGCATGAAGAACTTACATATGTACCAAATTTCAACATGATAACTTTCTTTTTAGAATTTATGCCAAAAAAAATTAAATTCCGGCCAGTATGACATATATCGATGTTTCTGTCTCGAGGATAAAATTTCGAAAAACATCTTTTTACGTTTTTCTGATATAGCAATATTCTTGGCTCGAGGAGACCTTTTTATTAAGATCGCGAGCTCACTGACCTCAAGTAATCCATTCTTGTACTTATCCACCAGATCTTAGTTTTAATCACTCGTTAATGTTTTGCTTAGGAAGGTTATTCCAGCAGAATTGA
>NW_016208243.1:0-2018 GCF_001687245.7 Rhagoletis zephyria
AATGGTGTAGACGAGTGCACAAAAATGTAGGTGTTTACACAAACTTTGTTAAAATGTACTCATACAATAGACCGTTACGTCTTACGAGCGAACAAAAAAAGTACGCTGTGCACTGTCTAAAGTAATTTAGCCAGGCAATGTCGAAAAAATGAATTTTTTCCTCCTTTTTTAACTTTTTCGGTCACACTGACATTCGGAAATAAAAAATTTGTTTAAAATACCTCTACAGGAATAATCCAAATACTTCCTTAGTAAAAGTTTAATCATTTTTGAAGAGCTTTAACTTATTGGCATTAGGGTGGTACGTTGGGGAGACGTGAACTGTGATCTGATGAGTTATATCGAGACAAAATATCGATACATTATACTTAAAGATCCAACTTTAATTGCCGAGGATATGACCAACTACCTTTACGACCCCTACTTTCGGAAAAAAAAAATAAAAAATCGAAATTTTTCTTATCAAATGATTTTTGAAGGATGTCATGCTAATAAGCCTGTAGCTTCTGGGCTAGTAAATACATCATTACCAACCTTAGATATGAAGTCGACATTAACCAGCCTCCAAGGTTGTGGTATGTAAGCTGTGAAAATCTTTTCCTCGAATCCTTTTCAAAGTTAGTTTTGACGGCCCGATTTCTCGACTCACCCCTCAAATTTCCCAAGCTTCTTCTCGACCAGGTAACTGGCCTCCGGCTTAGAGGTAGACAAGACGGACAGGCCTTATCCAAACTGGTTAAGTTAACTGCCGCCTTATCAATGGCTTGATGATGGCATCCTAGGAGGTGTCGTGATCTGGTTACCAAGCTCGTCCCTAAAACACGGCCGGTCCGTTTTTTTTTTCAAGTTTCTCATTGGCGCAGAGCAAAGTATCATCGCCGAGTTGAAACTCGATTTAGCTGTGGCCCGAGAAGGAATCTTCCGTCAGGACTCCCCAGGTTAGGACTGACCACCCTAACCAAGAGTTAAATTGGGTAGGATCAATCCCTGCCTATCTTCTCGTCGTAACAAATGTTGCCTTCTACTTATAAGAGAAATAGACACCTTAGAGCGCTGCAAATTTAGTTGAGTAACCATCACTGGACCATAGCACGTTCCCACGACAGTCGGGTCTGCGTAACCGGAACGACCCAGATTTATATTTGGGCAAGGACTGTCACTCCAGCAAGACTCCCCAAAAACTCTTTGGGGAGCTTGTATGCTGCTACAATAACAACAACAACAAATTTCTGAATCGGGGTCTGGAATCCAGTAGAGCACTTCCCTGAGAGGGGAACGGGCTTCACTGTGAGCCTGTTTCCCCTTGGCGCGGTATTCTTTGCACCACATCCTTGAGCCAATCCTAGTTAACTTGGGTGAGGCATTTCACCACAATGGTTCCATCCCTCTCCTCAGTGGAGGGCAGTACCGGACGGCTCAGATCATATGGCTCTTGCAGTGCTTAATTTCTGTAGAAGTTATCTGCTGACTAGAACCCGCCCTCCCAATCATGGGAATGAGCGCAAAGCTAATTGATCTTACCACAGGCCTCCTGACGTAATACGAATGGCAGTTCTGCCTCGACCGTTCTTTGCATCACTTCTACATTTGATTTTAGGCAAAGTATTTCGTTGTGCCAAGGGTTTGTCTAGCTGATACTGCATTCTTCTGTCGCTGGCCTTGAGTGTTAGCCGCAAGATCGGAATTGGACAACGCCACACCAGTACCCGCCACGCTATGACCCGAAGAGACATTAGTGCAAGCATTGGTGAGTTTCGCCGCATTTTTCGTTATTTTTCAGCGTTCACCAGCAGATTCGGATGTTGGTGCATCCACCAAGGTGGACCTGGGCCGCTTAATGGCTGCAGCGACAGGAGGAGTTCGGTCAGCCACACAAGAGGGTTTCCTGTGCTTGTGTTTCGCCCCATGGGAAAAATACTGCAGCGACAGGAGGAGTTTGGTCACCCACAGAAGAGGGTCTCCTCTGCTTGTGTGGGTTTGTGAAAGAGGACAAACTCTGTCATTGGAAGGTCGTTGGC
>NW_016208244.1:0-2018 GCF_001687245.7 Rhagoletis zephyria
TTGCATGCGGTTGGAGATCGTTTCGTCATGCAGCCCTGTTACACAAATGGTGAACTAGTAGCCCCACCCACAACCGAGTCTTTGAAGCGCCCTTGTCTGAGCAGTAGAAAATTGCCCAATGCATGGGGTGCATACCGCAATCGATGAGTGGCCAAATCGACTAAGCAGCTGCTGGAAGGCAAATGGAGGTCACTTGTCGAATATGCTTACTCTCCATAAAGATCGCGCCCATTTGAGCTCAACTTATTTGCTTAGCTCCATTTTTCCTTGTAGGGTATTATTTTACTAAGATCGCTCTCTCATCTCCGCCAATGTATTTGTTCTGGTTCATTTTTATTTATTCACACTCTCACATTTTCGCTGCTTCACAGTTTACGCACAATTTGGGTTTTTTTTATTTAGTTTTCATTTCCTTTTGCTTACGTTTACGCACTTTAATATCATATCTCGTTCATTTTTGCATTCGCTGTGGTCAGTGTTTATTAATGAGCGCGATTTATATTTTCGTTTTTTTTTCAGTTCTTTTATTTTCTTTTTTATTTTCACTTTTTAACACATTTTCTTGTTTTACTTTTGTATTGCTGCTGCTTGCCATCCCTACTATAATTTTCGCTGTTTAATTTCACATTATACATTATACACAGCAACGCCTACACACACACGTACATACAAACTTCATACACATTTATCATTCATCATTTATACACGCATTTAATCGGCACTTAATTATCATAGCACTTATAAATGAAAATAAAGATATTTACTTAACACATAACCGAGTATTATTGTCGTTGATAATGGATGTTACTGTTTAACTTTCTTGTCGGTAACTCTCTTGATTTTATTCAACTTTATATTCCTTAGAAAAATACTACTTGCATGAAAAATTCGATATGGGCTGGGAAAAATGCGATTTTAGTTTTTATGAGTTCTTCATTCAAGCAATCGTGAGCTATCTGTGAAGAATATATACTTTCAACCAACCTGTTTACTTAAGTCCTCACGATGTCTTTGTAATCACAAGTTAATAAAAATTTGGTTTGCTTAACTGAACTGAAAATTTTTCTCCCTCTCATCCATACAGCTACCCAATACCTTAATTTAATTCTAAATTCAAATCTTAATCTTGATCTTGATCTTAGCCTCAAACTGAATTTTAATCCTACTCTTACTCTTAATCTTAATCATAATCTTAAACTTATTACTCGTAATCTCAATGCTATTCATAATACTGGTATTTTTCTTAATCTTAATCCTAATATTAATTTCAATCTTAATCTCTGTCTTAATTTTAATCCTCATCGTAATCTTAATCTTAAACTTTTTTATTCTTAATCTCAATCCTAATATCTTAATCTTAATCTTAATATATGTCTCAGTCCTTAATCGTAATCCTAATCTTAATCTTATTTTTAATCTTAATCTTAGCCTTAATCTCAGTCATAATCTAATTATTTGTTTTAGTGTTAATCTTAATCTTGAACTTAATCTTGATCTTAATCTTTTTCTTAATGCTAATCGTAATCTTAGTGTTAATCTAGATCTGAATCTTAATACATATTAATCTTAATCTTAATCTTATCTATAATCTAAATGTTAATCTTAATATTAATCATAATTTTAATCTTAATCAGAGTTCTCAGCTTAGTCTTAATCTTATGCTTAATCTTTATCTAAATATGAATGTTAGTCTTTATCTTAATATTAATATTAATCTTAATCTTAATCTTAATCTTAATCTTAATCTTAATCTTAATCTTAATCTTAATNAATCTTATTATTAATATTAATCTTGATCTTAATATATATCAATTTTATTGTTAATCTCACTTTCAAGCTAAATATTAACCTTAATATTTATTATAATCTCAATCTTAATTCTTATCTTAATCTTAATCTTTACGCTAAAATTAATCTTAAATTAATTCTATTCGTAATAAAATCTAAGTCTTACTCCTAATCTCAATCCTAATCTTAATCTTAATCCTAATGCATTTCAATCTTAATCCTAGTCATAA
>NW_016208245.1:0-2018 GCF_001687245.7 Rhagoletis zephyria
TTCGATCCGGAGACAGCCACGTAGCTTGATGAATCTTTTTATGCTTGAATCTAGTACTGCATAGTATCGTGTTTCGGGCCCGGCGAAATCGATCAGCCTCAGTTCCTTGTCGGACGTTTCGTCGTGGAGGCCGAATTTTTCGACGGTGGTTCCAAAGATCCCTTCCCTGCCCACCCTGGCATTGAAGTCGCCAAGCACGATTTTGATATCATGACGGGGGCAGCGCTCGTACGTGCGCTCCAAGCACTCATAAAAGATATTCTTGGATACCTCATCCTTCTCTTCCGTCGAGCCATGGGCGCACATGAGCGAGATGTTGAAGAATCTCGATTTGATATGGATTATGGCTAGATGCTCGTCCACCGGGGTGAACGACAGTACTCGGCGACGGAGTCTCTCTCCCATCCCAAATCCAACACCGAATTTTCGCTGTTTTACATGGCAGCTGTAGTATACGTCGCAAGGCCCCAGGCAATGCATTTCTTTGATGGCGGTGATGTTAGCTTTTATTCTTACGAGAACATCAACTAGCCGGGCAGAGGCACCTTCCCCATTAAGGGTCCGGACATTCCAGGTGCATAGGGGGTCTCATCCGAGGCATTGTTTCGCTTCTTCACTGGAAGGGGTTATTACGGGGCGGGTCCCAAACCCAGCGCACAACCCATTGCTGGGACAGTATTACAACTAATATTAATAATATTATAACTCGCATTTATGACTTTTATTTGATACGTTCGATGAGTTGAATTTTTAACTATTTAGGTATTAAGCAAACGTATGATGCGGCATTATGCGACTGCGCAGAACGGTTTTGGTATTTTGTTAAGTACAAAGAAGTATATAGCAATGGTCTTGCTCAAAAAGGACTAGAGAAGAAAGCATTAAAAGAAGGTAAATTAATTTAAAAAAAACGTTCCGTCAGCTCGACGTCGAAGTCTCATGAGGAGATTTTGGGATCTCAGAAATAGCGGCTAAAACTTCTACTACTTTAATTATTATTTTTTTTTAATCATTTTCCATAAAAACAAAAGGTCTTAAGCTAGCTCAATTGATTCAATTGTTGGAAACAATTTCGTTTTTTTTAAGGCACACTTTAATGAAATCAACAAGAATTCCTTACCGAAAAGGTATTGGACAAAAACAAAAATTAAATAAACCTGCATCTCAGTGGGGCGTCAGATTTCTCAGAAATCCATACTGCATCCGCCACTGATCCACATGTGCCTCTGTCATAAAAAACACCTGCCCTTTAAATATCACATACCTACAATTAAATGTGGCAATATCAAGACACCACAAATTGGAGCAGAAGGTCAACCGAACTCTTGGAAGAAAGTATGAACGCTCAATACCCGCATATTTTTTTACATTTTTTGGTGTAACATTAGTTAAAACATGTGCAATTACATTCGCCTAACTTCCAGTTATTCACTAACTTGCCCTTAAATATGGAAAACTCTAAAGAAGATATATGGGCACGCACCAGAAAACATCTGAAACTCGCACTCCGCTGACAGCGCAACTGTCAATGTGACAACTAAAAGACTATAAAATGGCATGAAATACTAAAGAATGATGTGCTAAAAATAACAGCAAGAGAAAAACATAACTAAGAAATAAAAACCAAATAGCCGAAAGCATTGTCTAAGCTTAAAATAAAACAAAAAAGCGCTCTCAGCAAACCCTTTTCATTCGTAGAACCTTAGTTTCATAAAATTAAAAATAAAAAACAAGTCGCAACAAACTTTAAAATTAAAACAATCCCAAAAAAAAGACCAATCAATTGATTTTGTTCAGTAGAAATCAAACGATTTCACCGCAACATTCATCGGAACAACCATTGAAGCTGTCAACGGGAAGTGTCATCTCGTTGCGCTTGCCCATGCGGCTTTAGGCGGTACTCAAATCGAGAAAGCAGCATGCAAATTCACATTCTTATCCTTAAACAATAACAAGAAAAGCGAGCCAACGACCAACAAAGCACAGCACTCGAAGGTGGCCGACCACATTGCTTTCAC
>NW_016208246.1:0-2018 GCF_001687245.7 Rhagoletis zephyria
CTTTAACTAAAGCAGGGTTGGCACCTGTTCAAAAACTCAAATTCAATTTTAATTAAAGGAATTAGGAGAAATATGTACCAGCATATCGGTGCCAAACCAGAGGGATTTCAGAAGGTAATAGTTTGAAAATATTTTAAAGAGCATTGCCACCTGCTTTAAATGTCGAATTTGGTTAACTTAAACACAAGTTATATGAAATATCATAATATGGATTTCAAACGAAAGAGTGTTAAGAAATATTCCGTTTGGACACAATTATATTTTTGAAGTGTTGGAAGGGGGTTGCCACCTGTTCAAAAAGTTGTACTCAAATTATTTAATAAGTTAAATGAATTACTATAATATGGGTATCAATGTAAGGGGCTTTGAAAAATCGTATTTCTGAACTATGTATATTTTTAGCGGGGTTGCCACATGTTCAAAAATCAAATTCAACTGAATTCATCAGTTTATTAAAATATGTATTGCAATGTCAGACGAAGGAGGGTTAACAAAGTTTTAGCTTGAAAATATTTTTTGAAAAGGGCTGCCACTTGTTTTAAATTTAATTAAATAATACCAAAATTATACGACATATAAAAATACGGCAGTCAAATGAAAGAATGTTAAGAAATCTTTATTTTGAACATTTGGAATGTTTGAAGAGGGTTGGAACATGTTTAAAAAAATTACATTCAAACTGATCAATAATATAGATTGGAGCTTTAGCAATATGGGTTTTCAATAAATTAGATGAAATAAGTTTAGAAAGGCTTTATTTCTGAAATATGTGTTAAAAAGCAAATTAAATTTAAATTAAGGCAATTCGATAAATGAATTACATATGTACATATGTTTGTATCACGACAAGGGTGTTAGACGAAAGAGTTTAAAAAGGTTTTAGTTTGAAAATATTTTTAAAAGGGTTGCCACCTATTTGAAAAGTCCAATTTAGTTAACTATTACATAGGTTATATGAAATATGGTTGTCAAACGAAAGAGCGTAAAGAAATAATTAGTTTGAACGTTTAGAATTTGTAGAGTGATTTCAATGGGGTTGCCATCTGTTTAAAAGTTAAATTTTAATTTCTTAATAAGTTAAATTAATTACACGGTTCAACAAAATTTGGTCGTATTTTATCTCAAAAATTGGACCGACCTCGTTTTTTATATTTTTTGATGCTTTCCAGCATGTCCTGTGGAAGGTCAAAAAGTGGCAAATTAAAAACTAAAAATAAATTAAATAGAATTTCGACGTAGTTTTTCTGATGAAAAAGGATGCGCGCATTATTTCTTTCCAACCATCACTATTAAATTCGTTATTTACATCTAGCGTTACAACCAGACAGTATTCTTTTGTGACACCCAGCCAACTTTTGTTTTTAATCGCTTTTTCCCTATGAACTTTGCCAGTTCGATGGCATCAGTCGCTGAGCGCCTTTTCCTAAAGCCAAAGTTATATGTGTCTCTCNGCATCAGTCGCTGAGCGCCTTTTCCTAAAGCCAAAGTTATATGTGTCTCTCTACTTAAACTTCAAGTCAGTTTTTAATTATCTGCTCGAACAGCTACCCCATGCGAAATTTAGACAGGTTCAACAGCATTTGGTCCTTCCAATGTGTTCGATTGCACCCAGATTCCGGTGCCTACCCATGAGTGCCGAGTGGAGTAGAAGGAACTTTTTACCAGAGCCCAATCCCCCATACGTAAGTCATGTCCAAGCTTGCTTTGTTTTTTTTTTAATATGTCCGAATCATGAAAAAGCTCACAGAGTTCATCATTCCGTCTTCTTATCTACTCGTAAGCGGGATCATAGCTCTTTCGTAGACTAGTACTTTCTCATCCTTGTTCGACTTTGTGTACAAAATAAAAGAACAGCCCTAATGAGAGATTTTGTTGGTCACCCAACCACGCCTAACGCAGCGATGCGGAGTTATTGGAAGATGAGAGCCATTTTCCATGGTTCTCGGCTCCTTGTTGTGGCTGCAGCTTTCCGCCTTCAAACTTTCGCTTAGTAAAAAAATTCCAAACGACAGCACCCT
>NW_016208247.1:0-2018 GCF_001687245.7 Rhagoletis zephyria
AGTGAAACTTACGTTACACACATATCTATTTTGTCTCATAACCAATATAGTATGTACATATGTACATACATACATACATAACTCTGATTTGCTTAAGGTTATATTTTTTGTCTTTTTTCTATCTAGATCCCTACCTATCCATGACAAAACTGATAAAAATATCCATAACAAGATCGATAAATATTGATAACTAAATCNCATTTATGTATACATTTGTCTATATCTATCTCGATTCGTTTTGGCTGTTACAAACAACCGTTATGTGAACAAAATTAATATACCCTTGTGCACAAGTGCGCTCGGGTATAAAAAGTAAGTGCGCCTGGGCCACACTGGAGAAGTGAAACTTACGTTACACACATATCTATTTTGTCTCATAACCAATATAGTATGTACATATGTACATACATACATACATAACTCTGATTTGCTTAAGGTTATATTTTTTGTCTTTTTTCTATCTAGATCCCTACCTATCCATGACAAAACTGATAAAAATATCCATAACAAGATCGATAAATATTGATAACTAAATCGATAAATATCGATAAAAAATCGATAAATATCGATAAAAAAATCGATAGTTATCGATAACAATAAAAAATCGATAAAAATGTCGATAAAATATCAATAATAATAATCATAACAAAACCGATAAAAATATCGATAACAAAATGGATAAATATCGATGTTAAATTCGACATATATCGATAACAAAATCGATAAATATCGATAAGTCCACAAAAATTTCGTTAAAAATATCCATAACTAAACCGATAAAAATATCGATAACACAATCGATAAATATTTATAACAAAATCGGTAAATATCGATAACAAAACGGACAAATATCGATAACAAAATCGATAAATATCGATAACAAAATCGATAAATGTCGATAACAAAATCGATAAAAAAATCGATAAATATCGATAAATGTCGATATCAAAATCGTCCACAATCGTTAACAAAATCAATATATATCGATATTTTATCGACAAGTCCCGGGAATCCCGAAAATCTCTAAAATCCCAAAATAGTTCCCAGATTGAGTCTCTGTGTCTCTCTCTATATCCTTTCCTCTTTAATTACTTTTATTATAATCTGTCCTCCTTTATCTTCATCTTTACTTTTATCGCTATTCTCATCCTCCTCCTTGTCTTTACTTTTATTTTTATCATTTTCTTCATCTAAAGTGTTTAAATTTACCTTGGTCTTAATTTTTACCTTTATCTTTACGCATCTTTGTTTTTGTTTTTATTTTAACCTTTGCCTTTATCCTTTTCCTTATATATGTACGAAGTCGCCTTTACTTTCATTCTTTATTGGTCTTTTTCTAAGTGTTATTCTTTAACCTTTTATTAGCAAATTTTTACTAAATTAATACCATATGCATACACACAAGAAGCACTTGTTTCAGCCCCAACCATTTCCGTTGCACCATTTCCGTTGCACCATTTCCGTTGCATCATTTCCGTGTGCAGTTTCCTTTGAATTTGCCAATTTACTCCCAACCAACCAACCTCCGCTAAAGAAGTTTCACTTCAAAAATTTATGACATTTACAAATCTTCTGAAGCTGCTTTCATGCAGAGGTTTAATTAAAATTCCAATTGCAATTGAAAGGGATTATCAAGAAAAGCAAATTTTACTTCAACTGAATATGAAATTTTAGTCACTTTCAACAGCAGATCACCTAAAACAAACTGCACAAATGGCTGCAAATGTTCAATAATGCCAAATTTCTATGAAATTTCAGTCAGAGTCTCAGTCACTTATTCCGTATATGAATCGAATTATTTGTATTTGTTTGTTGGAATTCACATACATACATATGTATATATGCATGTGCGCCTGTGTGAAGGAAACCACATTTGCACTTAGAATGTGAACGAATGCATGAATGAAAAATTAATTGAAATATGGTTTCTAGTCGAGCGAATAACCAAATTGTTTTAGTATAACCAAACTAAACAAGTAAGAAAGTCTAAGTTCGGACGGAGCCGAACATTAAATACC
>NW_016208248.1:0-2018 GCF_001687245.7 Rhagoletis zephyria
GCAACTAAATTAAACAAAGTAAAATTCAAATCAGCAATTAAATAATTTTCACAGCGACAATTTCACAATAGCCAGTGAGCACTCTGGCACCATTTAAAAATTTTTAGTATACGACACTGTGCAGTTGTTTTATTTCTATTTACATGCGGCTTTTCACTTGTATTTCTCCTTTGTTATTTTTGTTTACGAAAATATGCCAAATAGTACATTGGAAAAGTTGTATTGAATTCTTGTGGCTATGAAACCACACTTTTAAATGCCAACCGAGTTTTAAGAAAACAAAAGCACACAAAAGCAAATATGCATTTTCGCACAAGCCTGTATTGTGTTGTGTAAGTCTATTCTTGTGCAATAGTAGGATTTGCTTAAACTTCAAAGAATGCAAGGTGAAGAAGCCTTTTAGTATTTAAGTGTCAAACATCGAGAGCCTAAGTAAGTATAACAGACCTTATAAAAAACTTTCACAGACTAAAGAAACCGCAAGGCAACAAAACGGACAGAAGTATGTATGTTTGTTACATAATAAATAGACCAAAATTTATAAAATAATTAGTATAATGTAGATTTCGAACCAATTTTGAAGGTGTGGAACTGCTCTAAAAAACTATGTTTTCTTTTCTAAAAGTGATAAGACAAAGGCACGTAAACTGCAAGACATTACTTACTAATCATGGTCAGAATGAATAAAAAGCTTATAAAAGGAAACGAAGTAATTAGGAAGAAAAAAATTAATAATAGGTAACAGAAAAGCGGCTTTTCTTTGATTCTTAAGATAGAAAAATACCAGGGCTGCAAACCGGTTTTGAACCGAACCGGTTTTTGAACTGAACCATCGCTGTTTTCCGGGCTTCGAACCGAACCACGAACCGAACCATTTTTATTTTGAAATGCCAAAACCGAACCGAAAACCCTCCCAAAAATGGTTTGGTTCGGTTCAAAATCCAAAAACTGCATACTAAATTTTTTTCAGTACTGATTAAAAAGTTTGAAATAACAAAATTTTGTTGAAGTTTGTAGATTTTTTTCCAATTTTCGTAGAAAGTTTGAAATTTGGATTTATGTATATGTTATATACTTTTATCAAAAAAATATTGAACATTATTAGTAATAGGGATTTCATCATTACGCCAAGATTTTGGGTGCTAATTCCAAATTCTGAGTGTGTTGTTTTTGTCTGCTCGGCTGGACTCACTACTTGTCGTTGATTCTAAATATATTTTTGTTGAGGGTATTACGCCTTTTTTTTATACAAAAAATTTGTCGACGATACATAAACAAATTGCCAAAAATCAATTTAAAACTTATAAATTTTTTCGAGAAATTCTTATTAAAAAGTTTGTAGTTTAGATGAAACNGATGATGAACTATACATTAAAAAAATAAACATTAAACAAACAAACAAAAAATAGCAAAAATTGTTAAAATGTCGCGTCCCTATTTATTTTTCCACCACTATATAGATATTTGAACTTAATCTCAATAATAAAGGCTTTTTGTTTTTATATTCATAGATTTGTCATATTTTTGTAATATTTGTATCCTTTAGCTAAAAAAAAATTGAACCATTTGAACCGAACCGCGGTCCGCGGTTCCTGAACTGCCGGTGGAAAATTGCTTCGTTTACCGTATAGGTTTCTTTCGAAAATATATCTTTTACTTGTGTTGTTGTGAAATATTGAAAATGTGTGCAAAATTCTTGTGTTTGTTTTTTTTCTTTATTTTGCATTGACAAAAGATACCATATATGTATGTATTTTGCTAAATGCTGCGATGATTTTGTACATAAACCTGGTGCTTTACAAGTGTGTGTGTATGAGTGCGTACCAAAATAGAATTAGGTCACATTACATCGTCTTAATTGCAGCTAAACGCAAATTATTCGGAAACTTTAGCTTAATTGCTCACATATCCACGTGTTTATAGTTACAAATGTATGTAGCCACACACATTGTATCTCTGCTACTGTATGTAAGTGCGCTTGAGTGTGTTAATATGTTTACCTAAAGACCCACGCAACA
>NW_016208249.1:0-2018 GCF_001687245.7 Rhagoletis zephyria
GTTCCACTATAAAATCATACGATGGTGGCAGCGGTAAGTTGATAAAAAAATATATATACTTTTTTTAGGATAAAAAGGTAAAAACCTGGCAACTCTGTATTAAGAAATATTCTTACAAAATAGTTAACACAAATTTAAACTTAAGTAAATATATGCAGCTATGTAAGAGTTTTGCAGTAGCCCTCTCAGGACCAAAACCATTGAAAGCTGAGTAATCAAAATCTGATGTAAAAAAAGAAATGTATGTCAAAAAATAACTTTTTTTTAATAATGTTCATGCATTTAACATGAAAAGTAATTTATTCCTAGTTTTTCTTTATAACACATTTGTAATCTCATAAATTTTTACCTGGAACAATTAACTTTTTATATAAAAAAAAAATTTTTATCAAAGCTTTTTTCCTACAGATATTTTCCAAATTATTCTAAAGAAATAATTTTTTCCCAGAAGAAATAGTTTTACTGTAAATATTTTTTCTCCAAAAGAGCCTTATTTCTGAGGTTGGTGATTTCTTTTCTTATTCGGTTAGCATATTTTTTTCCTTAAAAAAAACTTTTTTTTTCTGGAATATGCGTTTTCGTAAAAATCTATTTTTTCTTAAAAAAATGTCTTAAAAATTATTTATTGCAAAAAAATCCGATTTCCAAAAAAAAATTGAGTTATGATATTTTTTCTAATTTTAACAAAAAAAAATCCGCAGCTTAAAATATTTCAGTAGTCCCCGTCTTCGTGAATGCAACAAACACTGTTTTAAAAGTAGACAGTCGATCATCCGTTTATACATACATATGTACATATTACAAATAACACTGGTTTTCAGCAAAAATAATTCAAGAATAACTCAATCCACTGCTGATGTAGTAGAGATGGGCGATGTCGTTACGTTTGAGGAACAGTGGATTTTAGTCTTTAAGCTAATTTTTTTTCTACGGATAGGTTTTCAAGATATTTGCAACTTACCGTTATTCAGCTAAAAAATTTGTTCCACTTAATCATGTACATCAACGAACCAATTGAACAACCTTAATAAGAAGTATTGCAAATGAAAGCTTACGAAATTCTCCATAAGCTGCAAATCACCTTTCGACGGGCTACTTTTGGAGAAATTAATGAATCATTCAAATTTTTTTATGAATAACTATGTGTAAATGGGGATTTATTTTATCAAAAAAGAGTAACATTGGTACAATAATAATTTGGTGCAATTTTTTACTATCCAGTTTCCTGTCCTGTCCTGTGCAACGCCCAAAAATTAGCGTTTGTGCTCCTTAGTTAAACGAGCGTTCCAAAAGATGGTTTTCAATCGCTTCTTTTTATAAAAATGTTTTACATAAGAATACATATATATTTTGAAATTTTGTGAAAAAAATAATAAACACTGATGGCCTTATTCATAAAAAATAAAGTAGGTTTAAAGGGCTTTATAAAATGACATTTTCATACATTTTTCAGTTTATAAACCTTTTTTAAAGCTACTTTATTTTTTATGAATAAGGCCATGACACTTTAGTGAAAAATTGATTTGACAAAAATTAAATCGGCTGATTTAAGGGGTTGTGATCTGGGCTTGGCATCCGCAACGTCAAAAAAATAATCCAGTGAATAGATAAAATCATGTTTGTAATAATTTGATCTAAGTACTGCATATTTTTTAAATGTGTATTATGACTTGTTCAACATATTAATTTCTTAACCCCAAATTTATCGTGGAAATATAAAGTTTAATATCTTAGCGCATCATACTCGAAAAACGATCTTACGAATAGCTATCCTACCTGAAATTACTTGTATACATACATACATCCACACATACATATGCAAGAAGATAATGCACATTTGCGTAAATTTGCATTCCATTTACGTTTCACATTATCTCTTCTCTCGAATTCTCTTAATAACGTCCCACCTTTAATTCGACTCGCTCTAAACTGTATATATGTATGCCGCCCCTTTGCAGCTGCACCTCTACAGCAGGGTTGAAAAATGGAAATTTGAGATTGTACCTAATATCATAAAA
>NW_016208250.1:0-2018 GCF_001687245.7 Rhagoletis zephyria
TGATAACATGGATTTCAACGAGCCAGTCAATTTTGCACATAAAAGATATATACTTCCAAAAGTAGGAGCCAAATATAGTAAAACTGCGTTTTTAGTTTTTTTCTCTGGCGTCAGAATTTTTTTAAAAGGACTTTGAAATTTAAAGGATTTGATTAGTTCCAAAAACTATTTAAAAAATGCAGTGCTATATATCGTTACCTTAATATAGAAAGGCCCTAACTCGTATAGTTACTGAAACGTAAAAAAGCCGTAACTGACTAAAATTTTGTATTGCTTAAAATGATCTGGGGACTTAAAATTCGATCAAATGCATCATAAACAATCAAACAGGGAATTTCGGATTTTTACTTAGTTACGGCTTTTTGTATATCAGCGACAATATGAGGGTCTTTCTATATTAAGGTAACGATATGCAGAATGACAACATGGGTACCAAACAAAAGATATTTAATATAATATTAAATTTTTTTGTGCATAAGGCCGAATAAGTATTGAAAATGTCCTTTTACAATTTTGTCCTTGAGTAGATATCCTTGCAAATTTGCAGTATTTGTTTTTGAAAAAATTATAGGTTAATGATTAATATACACACGACTATATCCTCGAATTTTGTGCTCCCACTTTAATAGCGGTAAAAAATAAAAATATTTAAAAGGGCATTTAAAATATCAATTCGTCCTTGTGAACCAAAAAAATTAATCAGCCTCATTGCGTAAGTCGTAAATTAGGCTAAATTGTACGACTCGACAACAGTAGCATCCCAACGGGACGGAAAGTTAGCTGCTGCCCAAAGGAGCAAGTACGGAGCAGTACAAAAGCAAAGTAAAAAATAAATTTTTAAATTTCTCAGAAATAAGTATCATTTTGAGTAGTAACTTAAAAATATTTTCTTTTGAAAAAAAGTAAATTTATGTACACCACATATAAAAGAAAAACAATAAGTACACTTAATAAAGCCATCAACTTGTTTATAAAAAAACGCCATTATTTTGTTAAAATAAAAATCTATCTGTATATATGTATATGTAAATGTGAATGTCTGTTTGTTTATTACCTAATAACTTCTGAACCGCGGCACGGAATCGCACGAAACTTTGCACACTTATTTGCTTTTACCCCGGGAAGGTTATAGGCATAGAGAAACTGGAAAAGAGGGCGTGGCACCTCCTATACTCACTAAAATTTTCATGTTGTATATCTCTTGAAATATTTGTGGTAGAGCATTGGAACTTGCTGTCGACCCCTTTAATTCCTTCTGGCGTGGGGTGAAACCCGCGGGTAAAAGCTAGTATAATATAAAAATTAAAATTTTCATGCATCGCTTATTAAATGCTTTAGGTGAAGTGCCCACCAAGGGATCCTTTGGGGGCAGCAAGGGAGCGTTCTTTCTAATGACACACAATGTTTAAATACAATGAAGTGTGTAATTGGGAAGGGAGCGCTTACTGCTGAATATGGAGCGCTCCAATAGAGTTAATGGAGCGCTTCTGGCCCCGTTGGGATTGTCTATTGTCGTACTGAAATAAGTAAACGACCAAAATCGTCGAAAACTATACAGTGCTGCCAAGTTTTTCCATTTTAATACACTAGTCGAGTTGAGCTTTTAGGCAATGACGTGAAATTTTCGATACGATTCGACTCTCGAAAAACGACTTGCATTCGACACGACTCTCGCAATGAGGGTGCTTATTTTTAAATTCTGAAGAATATTTTCTTTCATTTTGTACCTATGTATTAGTCTAAGATCTGACAAATGCACGACCTTCACCCATCTGTTTAATGGATGAAATCTTTTTTTTTATGAAATTTACGTTTATTAAATATTTTGCGGGTGGGCTGAAAAAAGTCTGGCCAGGATTAAATATTCAAAAAATATTATTTTATTAATTTTGTACTAATTTGTCTAATAAACAAATTAGAAACCAATCGAAAGTATTAAGCCTATAGAATGTGAAAACGTTGGGTTGGGTAGGTAATAACGGGTGATTTTTTTGAGGTTAGGATTTTCATGCATTAGT
>NW_016208251.1:0-2018 GCF_001687245.7 Rhagoletis zephyria
ATTAAGTTACCGCAAGCTATCGAATTATTCAAATTGATCAATGTTTATTAAGTTCTCGAAATTTATAGACCCCGAAACTTAGTTGTCGAAATTTACAAATAGTTATCGAGCTATTAAAATGTGTGGGATTATCGATGCCGTGCAGTAAAGCCATAGGAAATAACGCCATATGGCTTTATTTCACTTCACATGGAGAAATAAGGCCATAAGCAAAAATTAAACAAACATGTGCGCTAAATGCTGCAAGTAAATTTCGCTATGGAAAGGCTACAATCACAACAAGCTGTAATTATACTATTTGTCGATGGACTCTCACAACTGGCCTCTGAAGGCACTCTTAAGCAAACTGATATATGCATGCAAGCAGTGTAACAATATTTCGCGCTCACCACATACCTACGACGAATAATAAGGCGCAAAGTCGTGCAACCGAAGCGTAGACGCGGATTGGAACCTAGGCCGTACCAACCGCCAAAGCGGTATCCCTGAAACCCGTCACTTTTGAATGCAATACCAGCGACCGGGCTGCTCGGAATCTTTTTCACTCCGACCGTCCCAAGAAAAACAGCAGTAAGTTGTGCGATAAGTCTAAAAAAAACCATTCGTACACTGAAATTTGTGCACAATGGAGCAGATCAACGCCAGAGATACGATAGTCGCGCCCTTCCGAATACCCTCGATATCAAGGTGGATAAGTAGTCAACATGGGTCGGAAGAAAACTGGTCCGTTATTTGCAATTTGGCAAACACAATTTGAATTTCATTGCATCTGGCGGAACAACTCCGCAGATTTTCGTAAAAAGGCAATAGGCCGCTTCCCCTCCGCGAAGTAATACCTTACGGCAGTTCCACGGTGGGAAGGCAAGTCCCACACTCTTTTTTCACATCAAATGCATATCTGTCTACATCTGACTTATTCAAGTTACACTAGCCTTCAGTGCATCGGCTGTCTTTAAAATAGCAGCAACCTCTATCTACAGCATGTACAGAAATATGGTGACAAAACTTGGGGTAACCCGAATACCTTGGGTAAGCTGGATATGTAATCAGGACTTTTGAGGTCGAATAGCATCTTCTCCTGCGAAGAATGATTAATTGTCTGAATGAGCGGTAATTGATAAGCATTTGCTTTCCATTCAAAATAAATATCTTCAGTTTGAGTATGAATACATGCTCGAATACGAATACCATTGATGTGATCAACGTGATCTTTTTTCCGGACTACCATATTGAGCTGTCTGGTCGGTCCCATGGAGAGACTTCAATTCAAGTACATATATCCCGAAAAGGACGATAGTGATTAGTATTCGCTGAAAAACTACGCGGTTGGGACATAATTCTATTCTATTGAAACAAAAAGTATTCTCCTCTTAATTATCAAGCAAAATTAATATTTCACCTCACACACTTTGAACTCTATAGCATTTAAACATAATAATTGGCGAATTTCTGCATCACTCATATTATAATGAAGCGACTTGCAATCGAAATTCATACCGAATCCAGTTATTCTGATATTCATTAAAATACTCACTCGCATGGATGGTAAACACACTCAAAGTAAATGAAAATAGCTACTAATTTTGAATGAAATTTTCTAATTTCAAAACCACATTCGCCCAAGCAGCGACTAGTAAGTAAATACTTATTACAACTTCGAATAAGTGAAAAAGAAGCAAAATGTACGAAAAAATGCAAAAATGCGCACCACACCGAATAAAAGGCGAAAATGTGAAAACNTAACTAACTGCGGATGAGTTCAAATGTACATACATACATATTTATGTATGTACATAAGTAATGTAAGCACGAGCACATGCTACATGCATGCAATGTAGTGCGGTAGCGACCAAAAAAGGAAGACGGAAGCTGGTACATGCAACAAAATATTCCTGCTGCGGTGAGTGCCACACAAAGTGGACACCGAATGGGAGCAAAAAAAAAATATATACGAAACATTGCGCGCTTGGTTGAATAGTTAGTGGGTTTTGGCTTGCTATCTGCTGGTTACACCGAAC
>NW_016208252.1:0-2018 GCF_001687245.7 Rhagoletis zephyria
TTACAAAAACCTATATTTGTTTTTAGTTTTAGGGCTTCATTTACAAATCCGCATATGGCGCATTATATATGTAGTTACATACATGTATGTGCATAACAAAGATAACCTATAGAGTCCAGACTTTAGCCGTAGTTCCCGTATTCAAATGCCACCGGCTAAGTTGTGAACATAAAGTTTTATGTACAACTAACATACTTACGCACACATAAATGAATTATCACTAGCGGGGTGGCAACTTTGGAAATAAATATTTATTATATATACATACATACATAAATACATACATGCCTAAAGAATCTACTTCTTGGATCTATTTGTACCACAGAATTGTTTTTTTTTTATTCTTGTCAAGCATGTTAAACGAGTTTGTTCACACTAAACCTGCATTTTGCCGGTTACCGGCTTTTAGCCGCCACATCAAGCAAATGAGCTCAAAAGTTAGCGCCAAAAACTTGGCCGTAATTCACTTTCCACTTTCACCTGTTGTGTGCCTGTTGTGGGGCCTCCGAAAGTAAATCTAAAGCAGAGTATTCAAAGTTGTTAGTACATCGTAAAAGTTTTACACTGAAAACAGAAAATGGTTGGCAGAGAGTAGCAAGGATGTCCATATGCAAATATATACACATCCATAAGTATATATGTACATATGTACGTGGATGATATATGTGTATTTATGTGTGTAAAAATATTAATGTAAGTACGTGTGTACATACAAACATAGATGAAACTTGCTGAGCATTTCTTTCTCAAAAACTTTAGCTAACTTAGCCTTCTGGCGTTTTGGGTTGCGGTTTGGCGCTTGAGTTATTCTACATCGACGTTAAATTGGTATAAAAAGAGTTGAAGGTCAGCATTGTGGCGATAAATTTGTTCACAAATGTGTTGAAATATTTGCAACAAATCTAAAAGAAAGAGGACAGATTCCAAAGTATAGTTGTATTATTCGGAAAATAGATAAAATCGCGACAGACAGTACGCGGCCACGGATAGTGGTTCAAAACTGGAATTTAGTATTCACAGGAGCCTTCATTTTTAATTAAATTTTAAATGAAAACTAATAAAATTTGCAAGAGACCAGTTTAGCCCGATTTTTGATTTTTTGTTTATGTAGCATTTATTAACTGGAACAGAAGAATCAAGCGACGAAGTCTGTCTTCCAGCACCGAATTCGCGCTCCTTTACATGACAGCTGTAGTAAACGCTGCAAGGCCCCACTAGCCTTTTGCCTAGCTCCGTTCATCGCATTTCTTGCAAGGCGTTGATGTCAGCATTTTTTTCAGAAGACATCAATCAACCGGGCAAAGGCACTTTCCCCATTAAGGCTCCGGACATTCCAAGTGCATACACTCAAATCGTAGTGCTCTATTAGTTTGTTATAGTCGGCATAAAAAGACGGGGGTCTCATTCGAACCATAAATGTTTCCTTTTATTGAAGTTTGTTTTACGTGAGGTGGAAAACACTTATAAAATGTGTGTAACTCAGTCTCATCTTTTGGTCAGTAGGTTAGTCACGACCTCTATGCACTATGCACTGGCCAACCTATTTGCTTCCTCATTGTCTTCCCTTAGGGGTGCGCACTACCACCCAGCCAACCAAAACCAGATTTTTCTTCCTAACCCGGTCACTTCTCGGCAAGTAAAACTGTGTTCCCGTTAAAGAGTTTAACAAAAGCTTACGTAGATATACATATCGATGGTCCTCTGCAAAAACGGCACACCACAAAATGTCATGTTTTTGAGTTATATAGCGGATTAGGTTTATAAATAACCATATTTTTCTATGGAAAATCGACATACGCTTAGTTGTAACCAATTCGGCAGAGGCGCCGTTTTGCCATTTATCACAAANAACCTTTGCTGATGAAGAGTGGCACATTTATAGTGAATTTTGGCATAAGTCAAAATCTCTCGATAGTGATGATTTTATGGGAAACAACGAAACTTTTCGTTTTTTTACCATTGTTCAGCAATACAAGTAGGTTTTTTTTTGCATTTAACTCCTTAGGAGTTGTTACTTA
>NW_016208253.1:0-2018 GCF_001687245.7 Rhagoletis zephyria
TCTTCATCAGCCAAAGATAGACAGTTTTGTCATTCGTTTATTAGGACGTTACGAGTAAGAGACCATCTAAGTGTTAAGGGTACTAATAGACATAGACCCTTTTGCAGTATCACCGACGATATGGCCTTGCAGATGACCTTTGTACATAAATAGTCATCTACGTTTTTAGTTGGCATGAAAATGAAACTAAAATTAACTGAAGACTGGTGTGCTGAAAAGGGATTGCCAATAAACCTACTGAAGTCCACCATTGTTTTATTTACCAAAAGAAGGAAAGTCAACTTGACTATACCCATCTTGGCAGGGACAGAAATTGAGTTCTCAGAAGAGGCCAATGGTAAAACTTAGGAAATATCACAAAAGCTAACGTATTGGTCTTTAAAACCCGTTTTTGCAAATGCAAGTAAGAGCGGATGCCACCTTGAGCAAGCAGCACCACTTGTTCTGCGTGGCCATCACAGAAGCTTGGCGCATCTGCCCTTGGTGTCGTTGCACGCATTTTTCCCCTCTCTATTCTAATTCGTTTTACGGATGCCAAATACAGTCGGCATGAAAAGTGGAGATCTCCGGGATAATTTGGAGGTTATCAAGCCATGTCCCGCTATCAAGCTTATAGACATAATGATACCGTAATTCGACGTCCTGCAAAGTCAGAATACCTGAATGGGACCGTTATGAAGCGGAAATTTCTATGGCTCCCAAGTATGATATATCGGCAGAACGGAGATGTACCACGGGAATACTGGGGCAGGCGTACTTATACCAAGATTCCAGAAAAGTACTGTCAGAGGTTTTCGTAATTGAAGTCTGTGATTACGAATGTCTTCGTAGAAGCACAAATGCGGCCAGAATATATATTATGTGGGATAGTCAGGCAACATTCTAGATCTTAGACTCATTTAAAATGGCATTAAGGCCTTATGGACCACTGCAGAACTCATTTGAACAACCTGGGAGCCGACAGTACAGTAACACTGTTACTTAGGAGCTGGGAAGAATTTCAGATTGTTGTCCACTGACGAAAGTCAAAGGGAATGAGACAACCAACGAGATTTATAACTCCTTCCAGGAGGAACTCCGAAAGTCTCCCTGAACTTAGCCGGCAGGGTCGTACTGGCTACGATTTGAATAAAATGGGGCTTTCTGTACAGACGGACTGCAGGTTTTGTGGGCTGGTGAAGGCAAACACAGACCTTTGGGAACGATTATCTTCTCCATCCAAAATGTGATACAAGGCACCTAAAAATGTACTTAACTTCTTAATTAGCTTAAGGTTGAAGTTGTATTCAACTAGGGTTTAGCGCAGTAGATCTTTAGTATAGTACACCCAGTGCCATTATCAAACTCAATTTTTACCTATTCTTTCGGTAAAGCTTCGTTTACAGGCATAACTTCCAATATCTCTATTTTGGAAGACCTTAAGGTCAAATGCCAACTCCTTGGGCTACCAATTACACGTTACGTTAAGAAAAAAGCAGTTTTAGTGAGAAGGCTGAAAAGTTATAATGAGTGCAGGGTGTGAGCATAAATCCAAATAAACATAAAACTTCAAAACGGCAAAACTCTTAGATACATGTACATATATCAATTTTAGGTTAAAATTTTTATTAATAAAACGAAAAGTCCAAGAATTTATCTGACAGAACTTAAAAAATAAAACAAGAAAAACAATTTTCTATTTGTTTTTGTGAAGTTCTAAAAGGCTGGTTAAGATTTATCGAAATTTCACTGTGTTTTCTTAGAAACAAAGTTATTATATTTTGTACATATGCATGTACGTTTAAAAATTAGTTAAGATTTGCACAAGTTAACCACACGAGTAAAAAATCGTTATCTTTTTATTTATTTTTTAACTGATCCTTACCACATTATTATGTACACAGCGGTATGTTTTGTCTTTATATAATTTATTTTTCTTTTAATATTAATATATATATATAGTTTTTTAATTATTTTATTTTGATTACTCTTTAATTTGCCATAGGGTAAACGAAAACAGATAAAACGAAAATATAAAA
>NW_016208255.1:0-2018 GCF_001687245.7 Rhagoletis zephyria
TTGTTATAATCTTTTGCTTTTATTAAAGAACCGAGGGTTTTTACTTGTATTCTATTTGAACGTTAAGTTTTTATCAGATTCTGAACAGAAAAGACACGTTCAACATTTTTGGAGGATCAAATATATATATTGTTTTACAAAGCATAATTTTTTCAAAGACAAGCAAAGTGGCCTATAATATAAAGCTGAATATATGCTATACATAGACTTCTGACCATGAAGAAGAACACGAATTTCTAATGACACCGTATGGCAGTAAATTCGACATAAAAAAAATTCAATATACACCGGCAACTAGCAGCGAAATAAAGTAAAACTGCTTTTTTAATAATTCTCTCTAACGTCAGGGTTTTTAAAAGACTTTGAAAAATTATTAATAAAAATTATTTAAACAATTCAGTACCATGTTGAGTACCAATATGGGTATCAAATAAAAGAGTAAATTCTCTCGAACTGAAAACAATTTAAGTTTTTGATGCACAAAAATGAAAAATGTAAAACTTTATCCTTTAATATCCTTAAAAATGTCGTATAGCGTTTTTAGAAAAAATATGAGTGAAAACCACTAAACAATGAGAAAGAGGTTAGTTTCGACAACTAAATATTTTAGTTGCCGAACTTTGACAGTATTTGGGAACAATTACCAAGCCATGGGAACTATTACTAGCGCACGGTGGTCAAATTTGCTCTAGTAGGGTAATTTAATAATTTGTACAAATTATGTTTGAATGACTAACAACTTCCGGTGATAAAGTAGGCAAGATCGAATAGGGACCACGCCTACCTACCATATAATTAAAAAAATCTTTAAGTTTTTCATCGATTTATCGTATCTTTTTGTAAGCACTTGCGCACGGCATAAATATAAATGTAATGAAATTTCATATTTGTTACAAATTAATTAAATTATATTAAATGCAATAATATAATATGAGGTACACTGACGATCAAAAGTGGGTGCATGGTAATTTTTGTTAAATATTTTCAACGTTTTTCATGTTAAATTTTTTTGTTATGTCCAATCCCAGTGAACTCTATGAAGAAGTGTGATGAGGAGATGTATGTAAGAAAAAATAATATGCCGTCAAAATGACTTTGTTAAATTGTACTAAAAAAATACCTAGTGTATATGTATGTATGTTTGTATGAAATGAACAATTATTGAAAAGGTTAGGAATATACCAACACAGTCAACACTCTCACTGTACCTTGACAAACTAAGCAAAAAATAACTTTTTCAACTTTCGAAACTGGTTTATTTCACGGCATTTTGATTTTTCACATTGTTATTATAAACATAGACACATACAGGTAGTATGTAGATACATACATAAACAAGACGTTAAGGTGTATCCTTGCAACAAAATTTGTTGTCAGCGTAGCCGGAAACTACATATTTAGTAATTGTCTCAGAACTACTACAAAACCAATGCAGGGCGAGACCGCTAAACTACGCGGTCGTCAACATATCGAACTACAACTTTAGTGTAGTCAACAGGAAGAAAATTTTGCAGGAGAAGGGGTGTTTAACGAATTATTTTCTGAATCTCTGCTTATGTACCACTGTTAAAAACTGTTATTTAAACTGGTATAGACAAAATTGCAACTGAATTCAAGATTGTCCTCTTAGTATCTGCTGAAGGCGCATATTGATTGCACTCTTTCGAAATTTTTCCCACATTGCATTTTCTTGCCTTTTTTATGCTTGGAAGATTCAGATTTTGGAATATTTTATTGCTATAATTTTTAGCAGTTTAGCCAAAGCGATGTAAAAATAAGCTTCATCGGCGGGTATAAAATCCATTAAAGTTGATTGAAGGTTTTTGGCAGACTATTACATTAAACATTTATAGAATAGCGAAGTTCTCAACGTAACTAGTATAAAATCAGAGTACTCTCCCCAGCGCGATCATTAAACCTCAACAACAGGATGAGCAGTTCTAAATACTGGAATCGGCCTATGAGACATCGAATATCTCTATAAGGCCTTAATGAAGAAAAAATTTTAGATTAAGTAA
>NW_016208256.1:0-1695 GCF_001687245.7 Rhagoletis zephyria
AACTATATTTTTTAATTCAAAATTTGCGAAAAATTAAACGTTAAAAAAACTTGTTGCCCGTATTGCTAAAAACTCGCTGTACCTGTACTTTATTGATAGACTGTATGTGTGTATGTACATATGTACATATAGTCCTGGCTTTTTGTAGGATTTATGGAGAATCAATATCATTCATTTGGCAACAGCCGCCATCAAAGTTGGATTAAGACGTTACTTAAATACCGACATTGAATTTATACATACAATACATACATACATACAGATATATGTATGATTGAAAATATATATCTGCGCTTTAGCTATTCAATATTTAGATCTATTTTATAAAATTTGAAAAAAATGGACCTGGCAACTTTTTACTGCAAGCCGTCAGCAAAAAAAAAAATAAAAATCAACCCGAATTCGCAGCCGCTTAATGGGCACGAAACTGCATTCTGTAAAAAAAAATCTAAAAAACCAGAAAAAAAGTTGAACTTTTAATGAAAAGTTGTTAATATTTTCTAACCACTGTACAAAGTGAGAAAGTTTGATTTACATACATATATGGTTTTGGTTAAAGTGTCAACCATATTTTCATGAAAAACTAATGGCGTTTTGTTTCTACAGAAAAATGTTACCTTCTCATTGCCCTCTACTCTAAGCACAAAAACTCCAAGACACGGGCACTGAAAAGGTAGCATTTTTTGTAGAAACGAAAACGCCATAACAAAAAATTATTGCTTTAAAAGCCTTGCAAATATGTACATATTTTACAAAAATCACCATGCACTAATTTCTGCTCCCCGCTGTGCATAGATACATAACTAATGAATAAAGTTCCTTTAAAAAAAATCCCAAACGATTTCTAAGTTCTTTGTACCAATCCTTTGAATGAGTGCGACTGATGGGACACTGAAAATTCCCTATTTTACCTTCGTGTGCTCAAAGAATTTTAGCAAAAATAATTAATTTTTAATGCAGAGTTTTTGTGTTGGTGGGCTATAAAACTGCAAACCTAGAATTTTTCTAAAAAAATCTGAACAAAACGTTGCAAATTACTATGCAAATTTATTGGATTTTCCTAAGATTTGCACAAAGTTTACAGATTTAATTTTTATGATTTTTATGCTTTTTGATGTAGTATGAACTATATTTTTATAAAAAATTATCGAAAATAAATTAGAATAAAAAAATTTGCATATATGTATTGCAAAAAATTCACTGTGCCAATACTTTTGTTCGTCACTATTCATAGCGTTACCTTAATTCAAAAAGGCCCTTACCAACAAATTTTGTATTTTATAGGAGAAGCAAAAAACATAAGTCTCAAAAGCAGGTAAGGCTTTTTAAAAAGTGATATAACTCCGTTGTTTTTGGTACCTACTAACACTTCAAAATTTTTATTGAGGGTGTATTTTAATGCATCCTACAAAAATCTGTGAAAAACGTTATTTCGAAAAAAAAGTGTTGGTTAGGGCCTTTGTGAACTAAGTTGTCGATATGTCCACACATATACGCTTTTCATTTCATTCAAACTAGGCTGATATATCTATACATATAATAAAATTGTAACAGGTCGATGTCTGTACATTATAGATATTAAAGAAAAATTAATGTGGAGGGTCTTTTTTAGAGCACCAGAACCCAAATCAACCATTTTTAGAATTTTTGTCTGTCTGTCTGTCTGTCTGTCTGTCTGTCTGTCTGTCTGTCTGT
>NW_016208256.1:1754-2018 GCF_001687245.7 Rhagoletis zephyria
AAAAGCTCTTATTAGGCGCCGCGAAGTAAGCGGGCATTGGCTAGTTATTAATAGAAATGTTTTTAAAATTGTGATTAGTGGGACGCGAGTAAAAGTTTAAATAGACAAAAATTGCAGCTTCTTTTAATTTTTCTAATATCTTTCAACATACTAATGAGATGTGGTCATTTAGCAAAAGTAGTTACTAACTACCTTCTTTTACATGAAATGACCCATGTATCAATACTACTAAATCAATTCAAATTATTTTCTATTATTTAAGTA
>NW_016208257.1:0-2018 GCF_001687245.7 Rhagoletis zephyria
TGTCTTACGGCACCACGGGCGTTCCCTGGCACAACTTTTCTTTCTATCTGAAAGACTGGAAGGAGGGTGGCTACTCGACAAATGATAAGCCACATCCAAGAGGTGAAGTGGTTGTGGGTGGTGATTGCGTGGCCAATGGCTACTACAAAATGGAGAAAGAAACTGCAGAAGTATTTTTTAAAGACGAGGACGGCAAACGATGGTTGGAAACGGGTGACATTGGCGAAGTGCTACCCAATGGTACACTGAAGATTATCGGTAAGTGGTTAGGAAATTAGGGGTTGATTATTTCTAATTTCCATCAATTTTAGATCGACGAAAGGATTTGCAAAAGCTGGCCAACGGCGAGTTTGTCTCACTGGGAAAAATCGAATCATCATTGCGAAACTCGCCTTTTGTGGAGAACATCTGCGTTTGTAATGACCGATTCTCCAATCACCTCACCGCCGTCATTTCTCCCAACCCGCGAGCACTGCTGGAACTGGGCGGCAGATTGGGTAAATCTGCTGATGCCTCATTTGAAGAGCTTTGCTCTGACGAGGCAGTAAAAAGTGCCGTGTTTCAGTCACTAAAACAATTGGCCATCAGCGAACTGGGCCTGAAACCGAAAGAGGTCCCCGTGGCGATCACCCTGGTCAAGGAAACCTGGGACCAGGATAACGGTCTGCTGACGGCGGCGATGAAGATGAAACGAAAACAAGTGAACGACTTTTATCAAGCGGAAATACAGACAATGTTTGAGCAACTTGCGCAAACAGCGCCCGCTACTTCAAACAGCAGCGACCAGCAACAGCAGCAAACATCAACACCTAATGTAGCCCAGCAATAGCCGATTTTGTTTTATTTATTTATTTTTTGTTTATTTTGTATAAATTTTACTAACCAATACAGTTTTTTATTTTTTATCTGTTTATTTGTTTAAAATGTTGTTTTGAGAGTTGTATAAACAAAGTTTCCTAAGGAAGTTAGTTTATTTTTGTCATTGATAAGGTAGCGATTATAATTGGTTTGCAAAGTAGAGTACTGGAATTACAGGTACTTTGGACTTTGCAATTAGACAATGTAGAGTAATCGGCTGCGCAGATTGTAAATTGTGCAATTACGTCTGTCTAAGGGTGATAAGGTTGCCAGGGTTTACTTTTCAGCCCAATTTATGATCAAGTAAAGAAAAAAGCATTAGGTTGCTGGAATTTGCTATCAGCTTTTGCTATGGAATTTTGTGTACAATGATGAGTAATGAATGCAATCACTTCTTTGTTTTGCTTTTTAGTTTTGCTTTCTAGCTTATTTTGATTGGCAATTGCCAACTGCAACTGAATGGCATCTTTTGTATGATTCACGTTTTCCCATGGCGACCTTTTTTGGCAAAAAAAAGTGTAGCTTTATCCGATTCAAAAGGATTTTTCTTTGTGTGTCTATTTGTTTACCAATTCTTTAGTAGATAAACTATAGATAAATGAAAAAAGTCTTCAACAGTATCATTTTGTGCCCAAGTGTAATCTAGGCATCTTTTAGAGTCCACACTTTCTTGATGTGTACCTAGCCTTCTGAAAGATTATCTTTTATTGCCCACTGACAACGATGATTGTTGATGTTGCATTACCTCTGTACGGTTGAATTGGGTTCACTAGCAAATTGATCAGTTATGAGTACATTTTCGTTGGTATCTTCTACTATGAAGATTGAGATAAAAGTAAAAAGCAGCAAAAACCGGGTTCCTCCTACCATTAATAAATATTGGCACTTTGAACGATAACTGATAAAACTGCTAATTTAGCTCAATCGTTTTCTTTTTGTGAGGGAATACGATTTGATATAGGAGGATGAACTTGATAATCACCAGATTGACGCACTGATGCAACTTTGCTGAAACTGATCAAGAGACCAAAACAGTTGCTGTGTTTTGAAGCAAAAAGTTCGTACATCGCTCATTCTGGACTTTAGTTTTCTGGACATTAGCTGTACTGTTCTGTACTGTACTGTACTTTTTTTCGTACAAATTCTGAAGTAGAAAAACA
>NW_016208259.1:0-2018 GCF_001687245.7 Rhagoletis zephyria
GCTATATTTTTTCGGTATAGAACAATCCTAGAGGGTGAGAGCATAAAAATTCCCACTTTACCTTTTCACATGCATTTTCGGACCACCCTAATGCACATATGTATGTCATAAACACAAATGAGCATATGTAAATATGTACGAAGACATCACCTTTTGCTGAAAGTTTGCGTGCTTTCCACTTTTGTAAAAATGTTTACCAGAAGCTCATTGTATAGCTTTTCATTGACCGCTTTTACGAAAGTTGCCACAATTATCGATTATAATCCATTTATGGTTCTAAGCTATTAAAAAGCAGCACGTTTTATATCTTTAAAATGCGATAAAATNTTTGTGTGGATCCCACGCACGACTGAAGTGAAAATTCCTTATCCTTTATTACCCATATTAGTATATTAACAGTGAAGCTGCATGGCGTGAAGGCGCCAAAATCGAATTTTACATTTTGAACAGGCGGCAACCCTCTTCAGACACCTAAAACATATTCCAGATGTTAGTCAGAATTATAGACGATCAGTAAGCCAAATTTCACATAAATCCTTTGAGCCGTTTCTGAGTGAAGAGAAGTCTGGCATAATTCGGTTTCTCTAATTTCAAGCCCCCCCCCCCTCCCCCTTTACCGGTAGAAAAATGACTTCGCGTATTATTTATAAGACTCATATTTAAACGCATATGTATGTATATCATACACATATATTTCGTATAAGTTAACTAAATTTGACTGTTTAAATAGGTGGCAACCCTTCTCAAAAGTAGTTTTAAATTTAAATCTACTTAAATCTATTACATAAATTAATTGACGAATTAATTTGGGTTTAATTTTTCAAATACGTGGCAACCATTCTAAATATATTTCTTAAATAAAGCCTATCCAAACCCATTTCGACTGTTAACAATTTATTAAACTTATTATATATTTTTAGTTTAACTTTTCAAACCGGTGGCAACGCTTTTCAAATACCTATAAAATATTATAAATTTTCAAGTAAAAGATTTCGTAAAACTCTTTCGTTAAACACCCATATTTTAATAATTTATTCCTTTTTCTGCATAATAATGAACACTGTATCGATCTTAATCTTAATCCTAATCCTAATCTTAATCGTGACTAACCAACCTCGCAATCCTCGAAGTCCTGCAATGCTCCCACACTCTGCACGGATTGCATGGTAAAAACCGGGTTTCCTATGGCAAAGCTTTGCAATTCATGCACCGTGCAAGGTATTTGCAAGCCTAAGAGAATACCCCTATTGGTTTTCCGAAATTCCAAATTGCTTACTGGGTAGTTAGTTGCATAACTCTTATGCAACACAGTGCAACTGCCGCTGCGAACGACTCATATTCACACGCTTCTTTTCACTTTCATTCATTTCTAACTAATTTCTTGGGGCACCGCCGGTGCTGCAACGCCTCAAATTTCAGTCAGCCGCGCACAAAACAAAATCCACAAAAATGTCCATTGGAGCGTTAAACGTATGCCACCGAATTAGGGCAAATCGCAATTGTGATTGCTGCTAACCACCAACACACAAATCTACATATAGCCGCTGTTTTTGCATGAAAGTACTATGTATTTTCAAAGCGTAGAAGCAACAGTAGCTGGTTGATACATTTCTCATTCATTGCTCACACATCGTTGCAACCAACGTCGTATGCGTTTAATATGTTTGTGCGTGCGTGCATTGCCTAGGCTATGAGTTGTCGGCGGTGGCACAATTGGCCGTAGGCAACAAAGACTGCAGCTGCAACAAACGGCGGAGCGGCAAGAGGTGAGCAATAAAATCGGCAATCATAATAATTGCGGCCGTGCGACAATTGCCACCAACATCGCCATCAACAGCAATGCTTCGGCCAACGAGAGTCAACTGGCGTGATTGCATGGACAAGAGATAAGCTAGCTACAAGCTGCCTGGCTAGCAGGCCAATACACTTATACTTTTTAGCCATTAACGCATTCGTCGCTTGGATAAAATTAGAGCAAATGCAAGGCTACAAATACACAAACAACTACAATTGCACTG
>NW_016208260.1:0-2018 GCF_001687245.7 Rhagoletis zephyria
CCCCCAATGAGGTGGACGCAGGCGCTGCCGGCAAAGTCGAGGGCGCCCATGCGGTAGAGCCAGCCGGTGTCGCGCCAGATCCAGCCGGCGGGCACGCAGTACACCAGCGTGTTCAGCAGCGAGAAGATGATGTAGGCGTTGAAGTTGGTGCGCTCCGTCATCGACCCCGAGACGATGGTCGTGGAGGTGGTGCAGAAGGACAGCTGAAAGATGAAGGTGGCAAACTCGTGGCCCATGTCCGCCTGACTGCTGTCCATGAACCAGTGGCCGCAGCCGTACCACCCGGTCCGGCAGCTCTCGTCGTTTCCGTACTAGGATGATGGATAAAAAAGGTAAGTTTGGGAGGTTTGTTTAGCACTAAATCGAACCTGCAGCCCGTAGCCGACGGCCCAGTAGAAGAGCCCGCCGAGGATGACGTCCACCAGGTTCTTCATCATGATGTTCACCTCGTTCTTCTTGCCGCAGGCCCCTGACTCCAGCAGGCTGAAGCCGGTCTGCATGGTGAAGATGATGAAGGAGCTAGAGAGGATCCAGGTCGAGTCGTCGTAGGAGATGGTAGACATCTTTTTGTTCAGATGTGTTTACTTCCTTCGAGCGAGAGTTGAAGTGAGCTGAGTGCGAAGTGAGCTTCCAGGTTCTTCCATTTCCTGGTTTCGCTGTTTGTTTGGCAGCAACTTGTTCTCTCTTTTTAGGCCAGGGACTATTAGTGCAGCTATTGAGGCAATCGATGACCGGTGCAGAAAAAAAGATGACCAGGTGATTAAAAATTCATGAGCACACTAATGGATCATCACCAAATTGGAACCTCAATCGATCGATGGCCTCGATTGAGAGAAAGAAGAACAGGCGATTACCACCAGCACCACGACTACCAGGAAGCCAAAACGGAATCCATTTTTTCTTTTGGCATTTGCCAAAGTAAGCAGGCAAGAGCTAAACAATCCAAAGGGAAAAATGGTCCATCATGAGCAGCAGCAACCGGAACCCGTCGATCTGGACTACCTCTCGATCAAGATCGACTACAGTGATGCCTCCTTTATCCTCAGCTTCATCTTCGTCATCTTCACCACGCAGACCGGCTTCAGTCTGCTTCAGTCGGGTNGAGCCCGTCGATCTGGACTACCTTTCGATCAAGATCGACTACAGTGACGCCTCCTTCATCCTCAGCTTCATCTTCGTCATCTTCACCACACAGACCGGTTTCAGTCTGCTGCAGTCGGGCTTCGTCCGGCGGAAGAACCAGGTGACCATTATGCTGATGACCACCTTCAACCCGATAATCACTGGTAAGTGATGTGCTAAAAACAGCGATGATGAAATCTGCGAGTTCTATTTTTTATTTCCACCCCACCCTTCAGGTCTTACCTACTGGATCCTCGCCTACGCCCTCACGGAGACCTCCTCCGCGCTGACGACGCCCAACGAGTTCATCGGCCTGGGCTCCTTCCTCGCCGACTCGATCGCCCCGGAGATGGGCCAGCTCTTCGCCAGCTACACCTTCCGCTTGTCCACCATGCTGACGGCCTCGAACGTCCTGCTGGGCGCCTGTGCCGAGCGGATCAGCTTCATCGCCTACTTCCTCTACCTGACGGCGATGGCGGTCGCCTTTGCCCTTCCCAGCTACTGGGTCAGCTCTTCGGCCGGTTTCCTCCACCGGGTGGGCGCCGTGGACATTGCCGGCTGCAGCTTCATCCACCTGGCCGGCGGGACAGCCGGGCTGGTGGCCACGGTGATGTTGAGGCCGAGGTCGGGGCGGTTCGACTATCCGCTGGAGCCATTTGAGATGTGCGATCCGACGAATGCGCTCCTGGGCACATATATGCTTTGGTGAGTAGTTTTCTGGTGTGGAGTCTTTCAGGTTAACTTGAAATTGTCCTTTGCAGGTGGGGCTGGGTGGGCTTTCACATGTCCGCCACCTTTGGCGTCTCCAACAATCGCTGGATGTACTGTACACGGTAAAACACTCTGCCAACTGTTTACAATCAGCAGAAGTTTTATCAGCTGGGCTCTATTTCCAC
>NW_016208261.1:0-2017 GCF_001687245.7 Rhagoletis zephyria
TAGTTTTATTTTTAACGGCGCTTTTGCGTTTACTTTATTACCGTTTGGGTGTGTGTTTGGCGAATGAAATTAATGCGCTTGAATATTTAATTAGAGTTTACATATTATTAATTTAATTTAATATGCAAAATTAAGTTGTAAAAAAGTCTGTTTACAAGCCTCATCGAATTACTTTCTTTGTTTGAATTGCTGATTTTGCACATTGCGTGTATTTGTGTGTGTGTGTGTGTGTGTGTTTTAATCGGCATATGGCAACAACGAAAACTACAGGATTTGCTGTGCGCCATTATTAGCGCTCTCATTTCCGTTAGCGCATTATTTATTTATTCAAAGGATTTGTAACAATATACTGCAATGCTATTTTAATTTGTTTTACCAGCGGCGAACACATGTACACGCCTACACTTACATACTTACATACACACATGCATATGTGTACTTACATATAAGTAGAAATGTACAATGTGCTTTTAGTTTGTTGTAAGTTATATTTTATTCGCATTTAAATAACGCTTTTCCACGCCTGCTTCACCTCTCCACCTCTCCACTAAGCCTTAACCCTTGCAATGGAGCTAACTATATTTTTTTATTCGTTGATATGTGTGCACTGCGCTGACTGTGTTCACTAAATATGTATACCATGGTAATAAATAAACTCGAAAAATGTTTTCTCAGCTACGGCAGCATCTTTCTGTTAGACTGTAAGTTTATGCTTTCCTCCCGCACAACTGTATTTTCCCTCTTGAGCGAGAATTGCATGTTNGCATCTTTCTGTTAGACTGTAAGTTTATGCTTTCCTCCCGCACAACTGTACTTCCCTCTTGAGCGAGAATTGCATGTATTGTACAGCCAAAGAAACAAACGAAATGAAAATTATTGCACACAATTGTTGTTGTGCTTAATTTATTGCTAAGCAGGCACATGCAGTCACCACTCAACTTGCACATAGCTGCATTTTTTTGGTTCAAAAGGTTTTGTTTCTCTTTTTTTATTTGCAAAGAAGAAGTGTACATAAAGAGCATAAGTGGAATCTGTCCATTTGGCTTAAAGTTTAGTAAATTTTGTTCACTTAAAAATTTATTATTCTTAAGAAACGCCAACCGAAGGTGAACTTTTCGACCGAACCGACCTTTCGACAATAGCCGGCATTATTGGCGTAGCCGAAGCCGCTCCTCACCTTATGTTGGAGAGCTCTTTCGAAAACTTTGAGAAGGTACTTGGGTTAATGATTTGTTTTAATTTTATAGAAACTTTTACGTTGGTGGCATGAAGTTTTGGCCCAGTAGAATTTTCCGTAGAATAATTTTGTAGAATATATCAATCCCCCTAACGACCTTCCTGAACTAAGGGTCAATACGACCCTTTTAGGCGAGAGCTTAAGGGTTAAAATGTTCTACGGAAATATTTCCCATGAAATTTTAATATATATGTCGTAACCTTTAATTTCGCTCAGACTTTTATTTTAACCATTTTTTCCATCTTTTTGAAAAATACTTAGGCCTGGACATGAAAACTTTAGTATTTCATAAAATAAAAAATACGAGCTACTTTTGCAAATCCATCGAGTGTTTTACCACAGAAAATGTTGACAAAATCCAAGCAGGTTTCGGCTGTCGCACAGTGTTATTAATTCACCCGAACAAGAAGTGGCTTTTCCTTTTCCAAAACCTATCCCAATACTTCCTGAGTAATCCAGGGGCATAATATTTACACATCCTAAAGACTTATCAAGTCAGAGCAATTTCTATTCTCTAAGCAATCTTAGTTAAGGAAGCACAGAATGTCCAGCAGTTAAAATTGTGTATGCCCATCTAAATGGTCTGATATTTATGTACAACGAAAAATCTAGTCTGAATTCCTACAAATATTGCAGTAGTAGTGCAAATGTAAACTTGTATTTCATTGATAAATATTAAATTAAAAACATAGCTTTTCCATAGCCTTCTAAAAGGGAAAATTAAATTTAAACAAATTGTTTTAAAATTCTTCATTTAATTTTTCATAGTTTACCATAAAA
>NW_016208262.1:0-2017 GCF_001687245.7 Rhagoletis zephyria
AAGTTATAATACCCTTGTGCACAAGTGCGCTCGGGTATAAAAAAGAAAACTGTTTCTTTGCAAAAAATTTGCCATTAGCGAACTCCAAAGAAGGAGGAAAAAGGCTTGTCTCACAACCACTATTCCGTGTTGTTATCTGCTTCCGTTGTCGGTGTTACACGGTTCATGTGGTTTTTATTGTAACGGTTTACTTAACGCTGCATAGGCCGGCTATTAGTTGTTTTCATCAAGCTCAACTAACTTTAAACCCAAGACGCGTGCGCCCCGACCTCAGAGAGAAGAGATGGTTGGCGCAATGTCGGCTTACCTCACAAGCCTTAGATGTGTTGGGTATGTCTGAACTCATTCTGGAGTAAGCTTTTAATCTACTGCAATGTACAGTATACAACTTTTCCACANAGGCATGCACGGGCAAGAGCTCATTAAGATCGTAACGTCGATCAAATGCAACTTCAATGAACCCAAAAAGAGTGGTCTATACTTCGATTGGGAACCTTATATCATCGGATTTGAAATTTCTAAGTAAGAGGCTAGAAAGGTCAAATGCGATTGAAGGACGAAATTGTGTGAAAAGGTAGAAAGGCTGTCCTGAAACCTCACGATTCAGAAGCGTCCCCGCGATAAATTCGTTTCGTTTGGGATAATGGCTGTAGGACTCGCTTCAAACATCTCTTCCAAGTCAATTTTCTAGCAAACCAGGACACGTCAGAAACAACGCGTTTGGGACCAGTGGAAGTCTTGTATTTTCTAGCGAATTACTGGAAGCCCTTTTAACACCTCAAAGTCAAATACCGTTATTCCTCCGAAGCCCCAAAAGTTCACGGAGGTTTATGAGGGTGGCGGTTTTCTTCAATTACGAATAAGGTCGCACGTACTGTCTTCAATCAATTTATCTCACTACCTCTTAAACACTCTCGAGACAGCGATTGCCTTGTACATATGTATATAAAAAAGAGAGTTCTTGGGAAGGCTCACCCTTTTCTGGATCGTAGACGTCAATGACATACTGAAAGAGCTGGAAAGGGGAAGATGTTGTGTTAAAACTAAGAAGAGTTCCTGAACAATGTACGGTCTCAAGCTTGATATAAATCCTTACCCTATTCACTCAAGATGCACCTATAATGCTCATCTCTCCTAGATCGGTGGTGCTTTACTTCTGCTCTCTAAAGGTGTTAAGTAGCATGATCCTATACGGGAAACAGTAGTAGCTCGAAACTGCAGTAAATACGCCATTGTGACTTTATGAAGCCAATTACGTTATAACGAGTCATGGTCTGGTGGAATTCACTCGAAAAATAACATTCTCGACTTAAGAAGCTAGAGCGCGTACAAAGTAATTCCCATGTTGGAATTAGTGGAACGCTCTGAATTACTCCTGCTATAGCACTAGACAATATGCAGTCGTACAGCCAGATTTTTCTGGTAATTCAGCAGCCGTCATATCCGCCCTCAGGCTAAAAAGCGCAGAATTTTCGTCTAACCCAGCTTACAGGTACTCAAAATCTTTGAAAACTTTGATTTCATATCTAAAGCAACGGAACAGGCTAGTGTGAGAGTAGCACCCTCTGGCACAGAAGTCTAATCTAAGTCTAAACATGGTCAGAGAGGGATCGGTCTAGAGGAAATTTATTTCGTCGTTTAAAGTACAAAACCGCGTATCAACAAAATGCAAAACCACGTATCAAGATAGTGCCAAACTGCGCATGCGAGGTTGCATAAATTAGTTTCTAGAGAGTAAAAACATTCATATTTCAAAATTGTTCTCTTTTGTATAAAGCAGTCGCATTTCTGGCTAGTCTATTTCAGGACGAATGGATAAGGATTGAGCCACGAGCTTCTGTGTGCAAATCCAATTTTTGGCAACAAATGTCAGTTACGCAATTTTGCAAAATTACGATATGCCGTTTTGTACTTTAAACGTCGATTTATCTTATTCGTGGCCTTTGAGTATCTTTTTCATTCCACTACAGACTTAAGTAGTGGTTTCAAGTAAAGAATTATATATTTTATCGAACTA
>NW_016208263.1:0-2017 GCF_001687245.7 Rhagoletis zephyria
AATCACTGTGGGTTGTTTGACACCTAGATCGCTTCCATTTACGATAAGCCGCGTTGCTCTTGTGAATCTGTTTCTTAATATAATTGTTAAACCAAGGGCGGTTACGAACACTGGTTGATTTAGTTACGAGCGGAACAAATTCTTCGAAGAGTGTATTAATATGGGTCTGAATAAAATTGATCTGATCGTTTGAAGAAACGAAGTTGTAGACGGATCCCCAATCGGTAGCATCGACAGCCACTTCAAGTTGCTTATAATCAATGTGTTGAAAGTCCCGATATGAAAACGATAACTCATTACAAATGCTCATGAAATCAAATGTCAGAAAGATGAGATCGTGCTAGGAAAAATTCGGAACGGATAGTTGGTCGTAGATTAGTATTATTGATATATCACTTACAAAAAATAAGTCCAAAAGAGTGCAGCTGGTTTGAGTGAAATGTGTAGGAGTCCTTATGTTGGCAGAATACAGACCCAAATGTCCCATCACTGTTGAAAATTTACCTTCTCGAAGTAGGTTGTAGTTTAGAGTAAGATTTCCGATGAAATCCATAAAGTGCTCATAAGAAACATGTTTGTTAGGTCTGTAAACACAGCCTATGATAACTTTCTTGCAATTAGATATAATTTCAACAAAATGATATTCTATAGAACTGGAAGCTTCCGAAGTACACTTAAGTTTACAAGATAAACCAGATTTGACAAATACGGCAACACCACCACTATGACTAGCTCTATCTTGACGAAACAGTTTATACCCATTAACACAGAACATACTATCACTATGCCATAAGGAGAACCAAGTTTCAGACACACACACAACATCTACATCAGAAGATTCAAAATATATCTAAACTCGTCAATTTTGGCTGGTAGACTTTGAGCGTTTAGATGACATGCTTTTAAGCCTTGCTTTTGCTTACTTAGGATACGTATCATATTAAAACTGCTGTCATTGTCTTTGGAACTAAATCGATCATCCACACTCATTTAGACAAAGGAGAAGACACCGCACTTTAAGAGCAAATAGAATTTCCCGATATGTGCCAAACGCATTATAACATATAATAATCACAAACGATAGGGGGGAGAGTGTCTTTAGTAATAAAAGGTAGAAAGAAGAAGAGCAGAGCGAGTAACAAAGTTTCTTACGAATAAAACATATCAGAAGGCCCCTTAGTCATTTGCTATTTTGCAGTAGTTTCTCTAAGGCCTCTTTGCAAAGGATCTTGACGGCAGTACCACCAGTTTGGACACGAACAAACACCCCACCTCTCAAAGCAGAAGCAGTTGTTATTCGCCATTGCTTTTTAAGCTGGGTAGCAAACTGCATAATTTCCCGATTACATTTAGTGAGACACTCGCTTAAGAAGATTCTCTCCTCTACCTTGTATCCGATATCTCTTAGTTGTATTCCTCTGCTGTTGGTTTTGTAAAACCCAGTAAAAGCTTTAAGCAAAAAAAGAGAAAAGAGCTTCACAATTATTGGGGCACTCTTGGAGTTACTGTTGCTGCGTACACGAAAAGCTGCTCGAAACGGAGGAGGGTCCAGTTGAACTGCGCGGCAGATTTTATTAAAAATCTCGCCAACAACCTCATCTGTAGAAATAGGTATACGCCGGACTATGACATCGGCGGCAACGCTGTTGTTCTCGTGCTTTTTTAGTTCCGCCGGAAGCGAGTCTACTTTGGGGCCCAGCAGTTCAAATTTAGCACATTCCCGCTCAACCTTCTCGAGTCTAACCTCAAACTTGCGCATGTCTTATTTGACATTGGCCACATCAGCAGCTACCTCGCTTATCCTCTGCATTAATCGATCCGCAGACTCCTTCAAGCGAGCGGTTATCAGATCCACCACGTTCTCAATTTTTGCTTCGAGTCGTGACAGCCAAACGGAGGATGGCGGACTCTCGTTTTTACCAGGCTTTAAATGCAGTGTAGGTGGCTTTTGGGGTGAACTACCAACCGATCGAGCTGATTTCGTGCGCGTCGACATTGTTAGAATTGCAAATTAATT
>NW_016208265.1:0-2017 GCF_001687245.7 Rhagoletis zephyria
TGTGAAAGATTTATGTTGGAATCGAAATTCAATTAAACGAGAAATAAAAAGTGTATATGAGTAAAAATATTAACCAACGTATAGGCTTTCCTTAATCGGGCAATCTGCAACTTTACTCATGTAAGTCAAACGTACCTATTAGCTTAACAGTCGTCAACCTTCACAAAGTTGCTATATTTACAAATAAAGAGAAAATTAATACCTTTGTCAGATCTGTAAAAATTTCCAAGCGGGACAGGAAAACAATCTGAATCTGAATCCCTATACCCTCGATTAAACCCGCAACTTTCGAAAATTCATAAAATCTTCATTCAAAATGTATATGAAATTACTACTTTTTAATGTTTTATTGAAACAAAAAACTAACGGCAAGAAAGACAGTCTAGCCAGAAGACGCTAGTTCTTTCAGTATGACAAGGGGAATATTCGAAAGAGATATTCGAGAAAATTATTTCAAATTAAGTCTGAGAAACGTTGAGATGGGCGGGATCGAGACCTTAAAAGTGTTTGTTAGTCTCTACTCTATGTGGATTCGGGCCCATCACGTATGCATTGTTCTAGAGAAGTAGTTTTCCTACTGTTGAGTCTTTAGAAGACTTTTTATCGAGGTCTTATTTCCATCTTTTTAGAGTGGCTTTCCTCCACTGTAGCTGTTCATCCACACCACATCTAAAGAATGGTCGCCACAGGATCATTGCAAACCCCTGCCCTGCGCTGGAGTTGCTTCAAGGATAGTCTCTTAAAAATGGGTCAAAGAAGATAGTCTCAAAAAAATGGGTCAAAGGCGAAAGACAAAACATCTGATTGTAGTTTTACCAATGGCCTATGGTATTTCAGATCGAGGTGTGCGCAATCATGACCGCCAGAGTTACAAAGCGTGACATTTACTTCCGACATTGGGACACTTTTCTAGTTTTTCTTATGGTCGTGAACAATTCTTCGTCTTCGTTTTAGTCGCTTTCTTTACGTACGCAATCATCTTCATATTAGTTTTATATTTATCTTTGTTGTTGTATTCGTACTCGTCATCGAATTCGTTTTAATTTTAGTGCTGGTTTTGTATTCGAGATTGCAATCATCTTCGCATTCCTCTTCTTCTCCGTGTTTCTATTTGTCTTCGTATTCTTCTTCGTCTCCATACTGGTATTCGTCTTCGTCTCGTCTTCGTATTTTTTGTTCATATTCTCCTTCGTATGTGTCACCTTTAAAAACAACAAAACAAAAATTTAAAACCATACAGTAAAATATGTTTTCAATGATGGGTAGGGTTTAAAAATCGGTCGAGTAGAATCGCCAAACGAAGGCTGACAAAATCCTTCAGGTTCGTTTCACTGGATCGTTCAAATTACAGCACAACTAACTTTATTGCACAACAAGCACTTTAAACTACTCTGTACTCGGAGCTTTCTGTTTTCCCACTGAATTTGTTGTGCGCTGCAGCGCCGTCCTGCATTTATGGCAACTCTAGAATGTTCTTATAGAAAGTGCTAGTTATCGAATATTCTTCTGCTTATCTACTGAAGCCATCTGTCATTCCTCTCTGTTTTGTTTTGGTCTACCATTCGCCACAAAAGTACAACAAAATTTAAGTTTGTTTTGACCGGTGTACGCAAACTCGAAAAATTCTACACCAATTTTTTGTTGTTGAAATTTTGAAAATAATTTTGATATATCAAGGGGCGTAGCACCTCCCATAAAAAGCGAATTTTTCATACCGCATATGTCATAGTAGAGTACTGGAAATTTATATCGAGATATAAGAAATCAATCCCATACTCATGAGAAAAAATTGGGTTATTGGAAAAGTGGTAGTAGCACCGGTTCGGTTAACAAACAGCCAACCACCTTACGTCAAAGGAAGTCCAGATCTGCCGAAAACATCGCCTCGGTCCGTGAGAGTGTGCAGGAGAGGCCGAGGCCGCCCATTCCTCACTGTGCACAAGAACTCGGCCTTTGACAAACTTCAACTTGATGTGTATAAAGTTAGCGAAACAACATGAAGAAAAAAATGTCGCAT